>NW_009942170.1:36096-51146 GCF_000696875.1 Nestor notabilis | reverse complement strand
CTTTTTGCCTCAGACAAATGGGAAAGAGGAAATTTTCCTTGTCCATCTGCCATGAAAACTGTGCATCCTGCAGGAAGATGTTCCAGGGGTGGCATTGGGCTATTTGGATTCCCAACTTGACAAGAATTTCTACAACTGGAAATTTGGAGCTGGGGATATATAACTCTATAACTGGAGTTTGCTAAAACTGGAGTTTTCTAAACTGTTTGGATCTAAGCAGACATTTGTCACCAGGAGATCTCTACTTACATGCTGGAAGCTGACAGGAGAGGTCAGGCACAGGTTATCCATATAACTGTAGCACAAATATGCAGCAACTCAAAAGCTGTGTTGCGTGATCAAAACTGTCTGGATTCACATCAGCATAGATTCTGTAAATCTTTACCTTGCATAATCACTGACATTACGAAAACCTCACTGTCAACAGTGAGGGTGGCATTTTCAAGCATGGTCTGAGCAAGCCAAGCTCTCCTGCTGGCACCAAAATCGAGAGAAGTTGGACTCCAAGGGACAGCAAGCAACCCTGACTATGCAGGGGAAGGGTGCCCCACTTCCTTCCCCAAGAAATGGAACAGATCAGGAAATGACCCCTACTGCATCCTGCCCTGCCTGTTACTTGGTAACAGTATCAATACAACTTGCTGCTGCTTGTCCAAGACAAACTCTGTTCTTCAGAAGGACAGAAAAGTCATCCCAAAAGTAGTCACACCCATGCTGGGGTGCGTTATGGATATTGTCCTGCAGTATCACAGTGTCTGCAAGGTGGATTTGCAGCAGACTGGTTTCACCATGGAAATGGCGTGCCCACAAGCCATTCTCCTTCCAAACACTCAGCCAAGCATTGAGTCCAAAATGAAAGAGAAGAGGCTTCTTTAAATGCAACAACATCTGTTCTGGCACTGGGGCTCGTGTCCTTGCCGGGGCAGCAAGCACTGGGATTGCCAGTTTCGTTGGCTGTGGGTGGAGCTGCCTGCTGATCCAGGGAGCCATCTGCAGATGAATCATGGATTTCCTTGGAAAAAGGCCTGCCCAGGGGAGACAAGGCAGCCAGCTGCTTAGGTCAATGGTTTCAGCATTTAGAACTGAAAGAATCACGTTTGGCAGCAGTCATTTGAAGCTGAGGAATTGATAGCTGGTACTGACTGAATGGAAAGAGCACTTGTTAAGAAATACTGGTGACGATGCTGTGTTGGTGTTTTACAAGTAATGGCATTGCCAAATCTGTAGGAAGAAAATTACTTGGTCCTGAGATGTTGGCGTACCAAATCAGTTCAACAGAGGGTTAGCCTTAGGGACACGACCAGGCACCAGAAACCAAAGGGATGTGCATTGAGCTTTCCCTATGGCTATCTCGTAGGCAAGGGTTCCAAATGTAAGTTTTCTTGATTTTAATTTGGAAAATGGCTGTTTGTGATCCCAGCTGGCAGAGTGGGATCACACGGCTGGAGTCTGCCATTGCAGTGCAGGCACTACACTTCAGACCTGTACTCTAGCAGCTGCCTCTACATGATGAGCTTGGCTCCTTGCTCTGTATCCCATACTCTATATTTCATTATGCCTCCCAGTTATTTGCCTTCAGTTTTTACTACTGCTGCATCTTTGTCAGCTGGAAAACATGGTGAAGGCTTCAAAAGTCATTGACACAAGTCAGTGGGTAGCAAAACTTCAAATTACACCAAGAAGAGTGTTTCTGATCCCTTTGGCCCTGCAGAGGCATATGCCCATTGAAGGATGCTCAGATGTTGGTTCAGCAGTTGTTATATTATTATCCAAGAGACACGAAAACACTGTACAGGAAAACAGAATGCTAACATTTTTTTGTCCAATTACAGACCTTATGTAAAGCTCAGATCAACCAAATATCCTTCAGGTAGGAGATGTCTGTGATCAGAGCCCAGATTTTACAACCCAGGCCCTTTTGCAAATGAATCTCACAACAGAAGCAGTAAATCAGGAGTCAGAAGGTCATCGTTTGGTATCCTGACTCCAGCTGTAGCCAGAAGATACTTCAAGAAAACCACCCTATCAGGTCACACCTGTATCCACAAAGTAAGATTTTGCCCAGTGTTCTGCTAAAAGCTTCCAGAAAACAGCACTGTAAGGGCACTGAAACCATCTAATTTAATGAAAACTGGGGGGCCTCCCTGTCCCTGTGCAAATTTGTGCAATCTTTTTTTTTTTTCTTTAATTTTTTCATACTTTTGGCATCTGTAGCCTCCTGTGCATATAATTGTGTCCTGTGAGAGATTTTTTGCTTCCTTGTTAAGTTCACCAGAGGCCCCTTCATTCCTGTGTTGGCAGAAGCAGTGAATAATTATCAGCCCCACTAAACTCTGAGTATAGTTACAAGAATTGCCAGTGAAGCCAGAGGATCGCTGAGTCCCAAAAGGATGAACTGCACATATTTCTTATTGTAGACAGAGATACTTTTATCTCACGTGTAAGATTTTAATCTAACATTTTAGCTCAAGTTATTTTTAAAATCTCCTTGCTAACAGATAATCCTTTGTCTGGAGTGGCATAAAAGGGCAAATGTGTAGTAGCAGCTACTTGACTGTATGGTAGCTGGCCAAGAAAAATATTTGTGCAAGTCTTGCTGAGTCAGGGTATGTTTCCAAATAAGCAGTGTCGTTTTCATTGACAGGATTTATCACATGCAAGCCAAATCTAATACTCTGCTGCCCTGCACACTCAGGGAAATAGCGCACCTCATCTGCAAAAAATACAGCAACCCTATTCAGCACAGTGTTAAATTATCATAGAGTCGTGTCTGCGTGTGCAGTATTACACAGCAAAATAGATTGGCCAAAACCTGTATTGTTTTGCCTAGGCAGGTGCCACCTGGTGCCCAGACAGTGTTTCACAATTCGTCACATCGTAGATTCATGAGAGGACAGATAATTAGTGTGCTTTGCTCTTGACTTTAAGATCTCACATGCAAGACATACCGATACCAAGTTGTCTTGTCCGTTCCTGTGCCAGTTCCCAGCTGTTGGACCACAATGTACTACCAGTGCCAAGCTATAAATCTGGCCAGTTTTTCTTGAAATGGAGCCGAGCATCAGCCTAACGGCTTGCAGATCCTCTTAGCAAACCTCGTCAGGGTGACTAATGACACCCAAACCCAAGCGTCTTTGCATTGCTGGAGGTATTGATCTGAACATTTTGTACAGTCCTCACCCAGACCTCTTTCTAAACATGGCTCAGCCTCCCAGCCACATGGACACTTGTGGCCATATCACACACCCAGGAACTGCCTGTGGCAAGGACACTGACGACCTGAGCAGGGGCCACACAGCCAACATCTCTTTCTCACCACAGGAGTCATGTAAACATGCACCTTGTTTGCTGGCACTGCCCCGCTCTGTAGACATGCACCTGCCTAAGGCCTGCCATCGGCTGAAAGCAGTGGAGGAAAAGGGGAGCAGGGCTGTCCCACTGCTTTCCTTCAAAAGAGCACAAGGTGTGGGGAGTTCAGTGTCCTGGAGCACCAAGACAGCTCACTATGCTCCAGAACAGGAGAAATGGTATCAAAGGCACTGGGAGTAAATCCCAGTCAAATCCAAGTAAATTCAACACAGCAGCAAGCATGCCTGGTTTTGCATCCCTTGGGAAAATGGCATGCTCCTCCAGCGAGGACAGCCCCATTCCCTGCTGCCCTTTCTATACAGAGATCCTGTGTCATCCTACCCACTCCCACCCAGCCACGGGAAGTTCCCTGTCTTCATGATAACCAAAGCCCGCCTGTTCTCTGGTGTCACTGCTGTGAAGTTAGCACTATTTGAAATAAGAAGTTAAATTTAGCACAGCATGAACTTGACATCCAGAGAGTGAATAACTCCCATTCATTCATACATCTGGAGCTCCTCATTTCTGCACCGATCCCCCCTTCCATTAAGTTGTTTGTTTACATAGAAGTTTGTTAGCCTATATAAACTCCCAAGCTGTAATGTCTTTTTTACGTAAGAGCCATGGAAGAGGGAAGATAAACATACAAGTGCCTCAACATGTTAAGTCATGCCTAGTAGAAATATATGATGTGGTTATCTCAGAGACAGAGTAAACACATCATCAGCCTGTAAATGGCATGTGATATAAAACATCCTAGCAGACAGAAAAAAACTTTTTTTAATAAACATAAGCAATTAATTAATTGATTGTATGATAGTCCAAATCTGTCATAAAACATCCTGTCTATCAATGGCTGATGAAACTCCTATTTACTTAATCCTAAATTTGTGGGACATTAGAAGATGCTGTGGTAGCACAGAAATATGTCAGTGGTATAGAGTACAACCTTCACTGCAGGCTACTACCTCCTGCGCTGAAGAAAATTGCAGGTACTGGTTTTAAGGGCAGCTTTGAGGTCCTCAGATATTACCTTTAATATAGTTATAGCTGGCCACTGTACCCTACCATGGAGAGCTGCTTCTCAGAAATGCCCTTGGCTACAAACAGCAAGACTATAAAAAACATGAGTTTCCAATGATTTTCAGATGAATGAGTGTGATTCTTCTCTAAGGTTGAGAAATTTAGAACGTCTATGACATTATTACAGCAGGTTTCATGTCTTCAGTGGAATTGGTAAACTGACAGGATTTTTCTTTTTTTTCTTTTTCTCCCCTTTTTCCTTTCTTGCTAAGAAGAAAAAGATCCTCGTCCTTCATTTGAGAACAACTGGCAACCTTCAATTTCTCTATGCAATATGAAAAATCAGTTTCACATTTACTTCAGAGCTCGACACTAGCAGCAGAGAGGGGCAGCAGCTCCCATGTCACTGCAATGTCTGACACTTTGCGAAGGCCTCTTAGGACCCCAGGTTTCGGTTGAGAAAGCAAGATGTCATTATATCCAGCTGAAGATGAGAAGGTTTAAACAGAATGGAAATGGGTGAAGAGAAGGTTTTGAAAGATACAACAAGACATTTGCACAGAGAGCTGACTGAAACCTCCTTCTCCCCAGAACCAAAGTGAGCTTCCTCACCCTGCCCATTTCCATACACACACAAAAAGCCCCACAGGCCATTTTGCAGTCACAAGAGCACAAATGAAAACCAAGCAAAATTAAATAACCCACTACGTGCTTCTGCTATCCCCAGCCACGTGTTACTCTCATTGCTTCACTCAGGGTGTCCAACGTTACTGCTGAACTACTCAAAGCACTCTGGGTGACTCCCAGTGATGGGAACATCAGCTTGTTCTGGCCAGTTCAGGTGATCTCAGAACAGGTTTGGAGAGAGTGGATCCTGGTGTAGATCATGCTGCTGAAGACAACAGGCTCTGACACAGAGTCAGCCTTTTAGCCCAAGCTAAAATTTTTGTCTCTAAAGATTTAAAAACCACTTGATTTTGTGATGGGAATGAGGGGGTACCACGTCTCTCGCACCTTCAAAAAGCTTGGCATGTAACAGCAAACACTTTTAATATGATTTAAAGGACGAGAAGTAACTATTTTCCTAGTTCATGATTGACTTTTTCAGTGAGGACACCATCTACAAAACACTTATTCTTTTCTAAGATTCCAAGCAAGACTATTTGCAGAAAACATTTTACATTGTATTTGTACACAAGGTTAAAAAACAAAAAAAAAAAACAAACAAACAAACCAGAAAACCAAAGAATGTACTTCATGGTTTGCCTACCTCTTTCAGCCAGGAAGTTTGGTTTTACTCCCTATTTCAGTCAGGAAGTTTGGTTTTACTCCAACCAAAGAATGTACTTCATGGTTTGCCTACCTCTTTCAGCCAGGAAGTTTGGTTTTACTCCTTATTTCAGTCAGGAAGTTTGGTTTTACTCCTTATTTCAGTCAGGAAGTTTGGTTTTACTCCCCAGTTCTGATTGTCAAATATTTGCAATGAATTTTTAAATAGTTAAAATTCCTGTAGACTCACTGAATGAGTTCATACTCAAGAATCAGGTGTAGAAAGGGGAGTTATGGCTTTTTACATAAACCCATCAGTGGCAAACTTTTCTCAGCTGTGTTTTGCAGACAACTAACTCAATTCCCTTTTGATTTTATACCACACTTTAATTTCCAGCATACCCATGTATGAGATCAGAATCCAGGCACAAATGCCAGCATAAATGAGGAGGGAGGTGGATATCATTCCCATCTACATGACACATCTTTCACATCAAGTGGGAAAGTGGTCAAGGGACTCCTACCCAAGCTGCTGCAAAAACATCCTACCTTCACTGCTCCTTGCATCTTTAGTGTCAGGAGAGGACCCATCCTGCTGAGAGCCCAGCACTCTCCCACTCTGACCTGGACGCTGTCCTGCAAAATGGTTTCCTCCAGACCAACCTGACCAGCTTCTTCTTCTGAAGTGTCTCATTCTGCCTATAGTCTCTTAATGTGCTCCTGTAGCATCAAATTTAAACCATCAAAACAACACGCCTTAAAGCACAATTAATAGTCTAACTTTTAACAGCAATTGCCTACAGTATGACCACTGAGATATTAAAATTGTAATAAAGCTGATTTAATAAAATGAAATCCGTTCATTTTCAGAAACAAATCCAGTTCTAGACAACGAAGAGAACAGAGAGATCAGAATTAATATTATCCTTTTCTGATATCTCTTTATTTATAAAATATTGCACACGATGACTTACATGGGTTGGGATAATGAGAAACGTACATCTCTGCTTGGGATGCCTTTCAAAGCCATCACTCATGAAATGTATAACAAATAATCACAGAATAATTATTAGTATATACCCCTGGAGAAATGAGATCAGACGGTTAAGTTTAGTCCACAATGTGTCTGAGAGGAAATTTCTCTAAATCAAATTTGATGCAGACAGTGTCCAATCAATTATGGGATTTATGCTTTTAACATGCATTTTAAATTAAACTGTTTAAATAGAGTCACAGGAGGAACATGAAGGATTTCTGTGCTGTTTGGTTTATCAGATTTCACAATATGTCATACAGGCTAAAGCTGTATACATACTGCAAATGTTCTAGGCAGGGCGCCAGAGGGAATGGGTACATCAAATGTGCTGAATATCCTCTTCTCCTCAAGGTTCTCATCCAGTACCACTGACTGCAAGGCTCCCTCTGCAAGGTTCCCTTCCTTCAGTGGGAACCACTACCACTGAAGCACTAAAAACGTTCATTTTCAGTTCATCCTATTTCTTTCTGAATTATAAATTCAAACTAGGGACTAATAAATATTTTTGTTTCCAAAAACTTCTTGAGAAAAAATTTTTTCTTTCTCTTCTACTCTCCTGCAATCCCTTAATTTGCTCCCATTCTGTGATAGCTACACAGAAAGTCTAAAAGTCTCTGTAGTAGCACACTCTGTAACATACATTAAAGAAAGTAAAAGTCTCAAACAAAAAGAGGAGAAAAGAAAGCAGTAAAAGAAGGCAAATCCCAAAAATATTTCAACCTTCAGCTTTCAGCAAGCTGAAAATTGTACAACAGGAAGAAACCTCAGGGTAAAATCCAAAGGCAGCAGAAAGGCAGTCTACCATTTAATCCTCAAAGGACATGACCATTTAGGTGCTAAGCCCTCCTGTTGGATCACAACGCAGAAATGATTATCATCCTTGGAGATCAAGCTGCAGAGAGCTTCTCTGTCATTCAGTCTTGAAATGATCTCTTTCCTCTTACAACTCATTTTCCATCCTGGCCTGCAGTCACTCATTACCACGCATTTCAGTACATGCTTACAATGCAAAGGCTGGAATGCTACACAAGGAAAACTGAATTTTCCACTCTAATATAACTGCAGGTCCGTGTTCATGTGAATATGGTGTCTCTGAGAGAAGGGTTTGAGCTAGGACAGTGTAATGAAAAGGTCTACCCTTCTGAGTTTCTGGGAGTCCTTCTTTCACAAAGAAAGTGAGAGAAACTTCATAGCGCGTGACTTTACAGGCCTCTAACTTCACCCCACATGAAAACAAGAAGAAAACCATGATCATGGTTTCAAAGTAGTCTAGCTGGGAGAAATGGAAAGTGAGCCACTGAAGCCAGTGCCAAGATCCTAGAAGGCAGACTGTCCTTTGAACTGTAAATGGGTGTGTTTTATAACCTGTTCTTGCACTCTTTGCTTGGTGTCAGATACTTTCCAGGTTAGGAGGAGGTGCTGGGTGCCTGGACCCACACCAATACCAGCATACAAGGTCTGACCCTGCCCTCTCTAAAGAGGGTTATAAAACCCCTGCTGCTGTGAGCACTGCAAGGCGTTTGAACAGGCACCCTCTGTTACAGAGATGGAACCACTGCTAGGCTGTGCACTGGGTCTCAGCTCAGCAGAGGCTGCAGGCACCTCTGCTCAGCTGGGGAAGCAGCTCACACCCATCCCTCCAGACCTGCCTCCTCATCCCTGCCGCTGTAATGCAGGATAAACAGCCAGGAGGCTGACAAAACCTAACAGAATTTAATGCTGAGGACTGTGAGGTGGCCAGCAAACATTGCAGTGTAGCTTACAGGGGTTAGAGGCTGCTGTCACAAAAGGAAAACCGGAAACCTGAGGGAAAGATTGGAAAGCAAAAGGAGATAAATAAGTAACATAACCTGCCACATTTCTGAAAGAGGGGCTGCGTTTCTCCCTGCTTTCAGCTCGGTCGGATCATACTGCAGGCAGAGGCAAATAAATACATCTAAGAGAACTACCAGGTGCAGGACCGGGCCTTTGGGATGAATTTCTCCCTTAGCACCAAACGGCTTTGTTGCAGGGGAAGACAGGAAAGATGGGCTGTGATGCTTGAGACAAGCTTTCAGGTGAGATCTTAATATCGAATGAACCTCTTTGTGGATTTCCCACTTTTGAAAATGTAAGGCTCAATGTCTGACAAGATTTTGCCTTTCCACGTTAACATGAGATGCAGGTGGCTGACAGTGGCTATGGCTTCAGAAACGTCCTTTTTCTACGAAAGGAAGTGAGTATGCAAAAATAAAATAGTATCCCCAAAATAAAATAAAATAAACAGTATCCCCAAAAAAGATTGCACTCTGCAATCTTTTTTTTTCTGTTTTTCTTTTGCCTTAAAACATATGAAAACATATGAGAAAGGAAAGAAATATGTAAAAGCCAAGAGCTTAAACACAGAAGGACTTGAAGGGACCTGCTAGGAAGGGAAGTGCCACCAGCAAAACATTGACTTGCTTTCCCTGGGAAACTCTGTGCTCCTGGGAATTCCTAATACAGGTACTGAGTTAGCACAGCCAGCACCCTCGCCAACTCAAGGAGTCCAAGACTGATGGCCAGGGGTCAGCCCTGTCATTTGGGAGGTACAGTCCCACCCAGGAAAGTATGGCCCACTGCAGGAGGATACAGTCCACACTTATTGCTTGGCAGAAGAATAAGCTGTTTCTCCTCCCCCTGAAGTGCAGTTTTGCATTGAGCCACCATTCAAGAGCTCAAGGACTGGTCTGAGTCAGTCCGGATGGGTGGACACGGGACTCATTCCTCAGATTGACAGGGTTTCCACAGCTTTCTCGTACATGCGCTCCAAGATGCGGTGGATGCTGGCAAAGCCTGGCCGGTCAGAAGGCAGCTTGCTCCAGCAGAGGCGCATCAGGTTGTAGAGCTCCAAGGGACAATTGTCTGGACAGGAGAGGACATTCCCATCCCTCACGTAGTAGATGACCTCCTCATGAGCCATCCCGTAGTAGGGCTGCATGCCATAGGAGAAGATCTCCCACAGCACCACCCCGTAGGCCCACACGTCAGACTCTGTGGTGTAGCGGTTGTAGAAAATGGACTCAGGGGGCATCCAGCGGATGGGGATGGCATCGTTCTCATTTGCCTTGTAATAATCGGCCGAATACATGTTCCTTGAGAGACCAAAATCAGCTATTTTTACAACCATGTTCTCCCCCACCAGGCAGTTCCTGGTAGCCAGGTCCCGGTGGACAAACTTGCGCTCAGAGAGGTAAGCCATGCCAGCAGCCACCTGCTTGGCAATACAGAGCTGGCTGGTGCAGCACAGCGCCAGAGGGTTGGGGAGGCAAATCCGCTCATCCAGGCTCCCATGCACCAGGCTGCAGAGGTTGCGAGGTGAGCGGTCACGCAGATACTCGTTTAGATCCCCATAGGCCATGTACTCGAACAGCAGGCACATAGGTTTCCCAACAGCACACACACCTGGAAGAAGATAAATGCACCACACAGGTCATCTGGGGAGAGAAGAGGGTTTGTGCAAAACAAAAAAATACAAAATTGCTTACAGAAAGGGGAGACTTTCAACAGTGAATGAAGAGGCAGAGAGAAAGGAAAAGCATGCAAATACCATCAAGAATGTATGAATCCCTTTGAGACTTTGGAGCTCCACCACCAGGTATCTAATGGTGAGCTCCATGGGAGATGCTGACAAGACATGCAGTTGCCTAATATGTCTGGAATCCCAGGAAAGAGATATTCTTTTGGAGCTCTGTTCAGTTAAGAGCCCAGTCCTTTTCTACAGAAATACTGTCTCTTCCCAGGTACAACTGGAAGGACGTACTTCTAGGAAGTAACCTTTATAGTTCTGATCAAGGTATTTTTTAATTCTTTTGTTTGTTGTAATTACCGTACTTACACGGATACTATTGTAGGGGCTAAGCATATGCAGAAGACTTCAGGAGTAATCAGAAGGGGCATATTCAAGGGTTCAGTGGGATACTTGAAATGCAAAGACACTCCCACTACAACTTCTTCTGCTCATAAGCTTATGCAAAAAATATTGGTTCCAGAAATTACTTTTGTCATGAGAAATACTCAAAAATGAAAGAAAGACAAATTAAAAACAGACATCAGAAAGGAGGGATTTGCCACATCTGATATATGCAGAGTCTAGTCTCACTGAAGGGGACATGCTTGGCCCTGCACCAGCTTTACTGGGGTTCAGCATCAATACAGGACCCCACTTCCACTATTTTTATTGAGCAAAAAATGACATGGCAAAAATTTTTGCATGCCTATTATTAAGTTGCCAACAAGCAAAACCCAGCATTTAAAATGTATGTGTTTTGCTTTCTTAGGGCCATCATTTAGCGACTGCTGAATCTGTGAAATCTGAAATTCTTGTTGATGACCTAACACTTGAATCTTTGAGGAAACAGACAGCTGTTCCTAGTGTGATAAAGGGTTGGAGAATTCACAACTTCCTTGGGCAACCTATTCCAGTGCCTCACCACCCTCACTGTGAAGAACTTCTTCCTCATATCTAACCTAAACTTCCCCTGTTTAAGTTTAAAGCCATCACCCCTTGTCCTACCACTACAGTCCCTAATGAAGAGTCCCTCCCCAGCATCCTTGTAGGCCCCTTTCAGATGCTGCAAGGCTGCTATAAGGTCTCCACACAGCCTTCTCTTCTCCAGGCTGAACAGCCCCAACTTTCTCAGCCTGTCTTCATATGGGAGGTGCTCCAGTCCTCTTATCATCCTCGTGGTCCTCCTCTGGACTTGCTCCTACAGCTCCATGTCCTTTTTATGTTGAGGACACCAGAACTGTACACAATACTCCAGGTGAGGTCTCACAAGGCCAGTATGGACAGAGCCTTGGGCGACATAGTTTAGTGTGTGGTGTCCCTGCTCATGGCAGGGGGGTTGGAACTAGATGATCTTAAGGTCCTTTCCAACCCTAACTATTCTATGATTCTATGATTCTGTGATCTGACAAGCATGAGGAGTGTATGTGAAAGCTTTATTGTCTAAGCTGTCTTCAACAACATGGTTTTTCTCCACACCCCCATGATCTGAAACTAGTTTGTTCCTGTACCTTTGCCCTTTCCTGACCTAAAGAGTATTGACAATAAATGCAACATTTATTTGAGTTTGGGGCATTTCCTGCTTTTCATTTCTGTAGCTAAAGTACTTCTATCAACCCAGCTTTCCCAAACCTGGGATTTATCTATTTCCAAATTTTGTGCAGCTTCCTACAGAAATAAATTAAGATCTCAGCTGCCTGTTTGCAGGGATCAGGTCTGCATACAATAACTTAGAGCAGGATTGACAGGTGAAGGTGGCAAGCAACGTCTACTTCAGTCAAAACCTGAAAGTTTACTGAAATAAAATTTGGTAAGCAGCTTTCTTCACAGAACGGTGCACTATTAGCCAAGCTGCAGCATTGAGACTCTCTAAAAAACCCAATAAACCAAGGTTTCCTTTCAGCTGGGGAGGGAAGGAATAGACCATTATTGTGGCTGGCTTTTCTTGTTTATTTGTTTCATTTTGTTTTTTTCAATGCTGATGATTGTTCAGACATCACAATAGTAAGTGAGACCCATAAAACTAACAAGACTTGTGCCTGGCTTTTTTTTAAGTACCTGTAAAATAAATCACAGCTCCAGGAAGCTTATGCCTTCCCTGTAAGACATGTGCCAATGTTATAAAACTGGAAGCAGAGTTAGGTAACAAGACGGTCAACAATATACTCAGTGCAGGACAAGGAGGTTTTATTACAATGCACCATCCTGTTAAGGCAACAGCATCATTTTATGTGTCAAGGCAACAACACAAAACCTACATTTTGAGATTTGTTCTGGTGGACAATTTAGCAGAGCATGCAGTGGCACATAGGAAAGATCACTAGCACTGAATGTGTGTTCATCCCTGCACCCCCAACAACCTCATAGCGGATTTGTGGAAGGTGGTACACTGTACGTAGGTGTCTTATCTAGATACCTAAAAGCTTGACGATATTTGGATTGTCAAACTCTGCCATGAGGGCTGCCTCCCTCTGAAAGTCAGCCTGCATGTCTGCTGACGCTTCCTCCTTCAACATTTTCACTGCAACCATTGTGAAAGACTCAAATGGCAGCAGACCTGGAGCCCTGCAGAGAGAAGATAGAAAGGAAAGCATCAGTGATGGATGCATGCACACTAAATGTAGGACTCTGCTTCTGGTGCAAAAGGATAGGCTGATAGAAGAAAAAAAGAAAAAAAAGGGTGGAAAGCCCCATCACTGACTGAAGACACATGAAAGACCATCTTCACCTCTTGGGTATGCCTGCATTGCATAGTACAGAAACATGTAATTTAGTTCAGGGGAAACTAAATCCAGTGCAGCTGCTTTTTATCACTGCTTTTTCTGCTTACAGGCTCTTTACCATGACTAATAAGGAGTTAAGTAACTAACAGGTTGGTAAGAAATAACCTCTTCCTGGTTTGGAGGACACATCAGAAACTTCATGGAAGGCAGGATGGACTCATCAGACCAAATAATTCACTTTTGAGGTGTAATGACTGAGCTTATCAGAGTTAAAAATAAACCTGATTTATATGAAAATGTTGAAAGCCTCTTTCACTGTGTCTTGTCCCATACTTGGCACCAGGGTGGCATTGGTACATCTGGCTACTATTAGAGTGGAAGTAACAATTACAGTAAGTATGTTTCCGTGGGTTTGTAAGAAAAATAGCTTTTTGCCACTGTTCTCTGTTTGTGCGTGTGCCTGTAATTCAACAAGCTGTAAATCATCAGCTAATTTCAGCTGAAATTAACGTGGTGGAGCTGAGGTATAGGAAGTTGCTATGTTCCTGCAAGTCTTGTGGAAACAGGTGACAGAACAGAAGGGACAAAGCAGACATGTGCCATGTCTGAAGAACAAGGTAATGAGCGAATAAGTCCATACGAAGACACACTGAATATTTAACTAGAGCTTAGAGACACAAATCCATAGGAAACACAGCTTCCTGACTTAGAGCAGTTACAGACTCATTTCGGTTTCTTATCCAAAGGTCAGTGCACCCTCAACAAGTTTAATTACATAGGCTTGCCAAAGATTTAGGAGTAGCTGTTGACAAAGAAGAGTAACTTCCCACTCTTCAAACATGAGTCAGACTTCAGACGTGCATTTTGTTGCCCATGCAAATTCTTCCCAGGAGTCCTTCAGTTAAAACACGTTCCTTACATGCATTCAGCCAGAGCCCATGGAGAGTTGTGCCCATTTACGTGTCATGTTACTATGCCAGCCTGACTGCCCTGCCATAGCTCAAATGCCAGGTTATTTTACTGCTCAGTAGCCCCAAGACGAGGTTCCAATTTCCAAAGCAAACTTCCAGTTTCCTTGTCATCTACTTGATACATGTGGCAGTTGCAACAGTTGCACTTGGATGCTGTAAATGTCAAATGTCAGAAGATGGCAGAATGCCCACTGAGAAAGAAATCTCACAGGTGGCCAGATGGCAGCTGAGACACTCGGGTGAGGAGGTCTGGCGTGCTGGAGCAGAGGGGCAGGCTCCACACTTGTCTGCTACTTACTTACTTATTACACACACTTGCCTCCATTGTAGCAAAACGTCTTCCTTTTTTCCCTCAGTGCTGGCAGTAAGTTTCCAGTCTAGGAGAAGGGAAGAAGCACCAGCACCTACCAGCTGCTGTCTAATATCAGTGCTGGAGAAAGTCAGCAACAGCCTAAAGAAACCAGTAAAGTATTTAAAAGTAAAAATAGGAGTTCCTTTATCTCTTCCAAACAGCCTCATTGCAGATTAACACTCATCACTGGCTAACAGATCTAGTGCAGTGCCAAAGCAAAGGCAGGCACAGCTCCATCTTCCATGCTTTGGAGAGAGAAACTCACTCCAGGCTAAAGCCTGAAGTACACCCATCCATTTACCCTTCATTGAAATCCTGTAATGTAAACTAACCTAAATGTAATTTAACTGAGATTAAGCTGCGCAAAGCCTTTTAATGGGCCTTTAAGCAATAGCAAGTAATTTCACCATTGGTAATGTGTGCTGATTCAGCCCATTTCTTAGCAGACCTGGGAAATTCACACTGATTGGAACAAGGACAGACTGCAGTCTTTGCCGAGAGCTAGTGAAGCTGACCTCTTCGGTGCCTAAAAGGCAGTGTTTGCACAAATGGATAGGGGCACATTTGCAAGGGAACAAGAGGAAGCCACTGCTTCTGAAGTTAACCAGGAGAATTCTGGCAGCATGCTGGAACATGGAGTGCTTTCTACAAAATAGGTAAATTTCTCATAGAACTGGGCAGCATCAACAGAAATTACCTTGGGTTTCCTCTCTCATGATTGTCTAAATGCTTAGGAGAAGTATCCACTATTCATGGAACAGACAGTGGCTGTCCTCACCTTCTTTGCCATCAGTGATTTGTG
>NW_009942170.1:0-36079 GCF_000696875.1 Nestor notabilis | reverse complement strand
GGTTTTTAGGTCCCTGCCATTCAAAGAACTAACCAGAGGTGCAGCCAGGGATTTCACTCTGAGCCTGCCTACAGGGAGTGCCTGACTTTTAGTTTCCAATCAGGTTTTCTCTCAAGAGCAGTAAAAAAAAAAAAAAAAAAAACCAAAACAAAACAAAAAACCCCACAACCAAAAACAACAACAAAAAAAGAATCCAAAAAAAAACCAACCAGGAGCAGCTTGAACCTGTATTTGAGATTGTCCCCTGTCCCCCAGCTTCGTCAGTATCACAGCTGGGTAGCTTCTGTTAAATAAATAAATGATGTGATTAACATCTACTGGGGCTGGTGCAGACCTAACTTTACCCCATTCTTTGGGGAAATTCATATGTGGTCAGAATGGTCTAAAATGGCAAGGGCTCGTTTTGTTCACAGTGTTTTGGATTAACATCCACACTGTTTTTCAGCTGTGTTTGAGAAAGCAGGTCAGAGAAACGTCCTTTGCACTTGGAAAGAACATGAGGAGACTCCTGTCAGAGAAACTCTGACCTTAGGGACAGCCTTGCCTCTTGCAGAGATTATGAGCTGTGCCTTTGCAGTGGAGGTTTACTGGCCTGCTAGCAAAGACCTCATATCAAGGTCTTTAGGCAATCTTAGCCTGGACCATACAGCTCCATCTCTGGGAGAAAACTTGCATCCTGGTCTGAGTTGAACTGCACAGGACTGGTGTTCTGGCAGCATGTGGGGCCAGCATGGTCCTCCCTGGGGCAGATGATTCTGAGTTGGCCATCGCAATCCAGCCAGGGCAGACCTGAGCTGGGTGCCTGAATCTTATCTGAAGGATATCTGTTATGGTAACTGGTTACTTCCTCATCCATTCAGTGTGAAGCTGCCTCCAGTGAAGACAGCAGCCTTTCAGGAGAAGCTAGTAAACGATAGCCAGACACTTCCTGTCCTAACATGTTGCTTGACCCAGGAGTGAGTAAACACTGAATCAGGACTCACAGCAAGCCAACTGGCAAAGGCATCATTGGCACCATGCAGAGACCTGTGTTTACAGGAGAGGGAGAAACATGAGAACAGGAGAAGTAAAAGGGTTGCTAAACTTAGCTCAAGATGTCCATTTAACACACGCAGACAAGTACATTTTATCCATCTGAGATGGGAAGGCAATCAATTTGAGTTGTGATAGCTTCACTAACATGCAGGGATGCACAGCTGGTGCTGCTGGATCAGAAGTCTGCACTCATGTGCCAGTGGTGCATAGAAATGCCAGTGGCCTAACTGTTCCCTGGAAATACCAGACCTTGAAGGGACTTTTGTTAGGATATGAATAAGTAAGCCTCTTAGAAGCAATCTTTCTGTGGCTCCTTTCCTGAGCCACAGAGAGCAAGGGTTTTCTTAGGGTATGGTACCATGGTACAATCCACTTTGCAAATGCTGGCTAAGAAGATGTGCTGCTTTTTTTTTTTTCTCCTTCTCTTTCTTTCCCTGTTTCCACTGACAGGTTTAATTAAAAGAGATTGCAGCACTGGGGTGGATGAAATCCACATCAAAGTTGTCTACACCACTTTAGCACTTGCTTAACACAACTTTAGTGATACTTGAATGTCCTTTGAGAGGTCCTGCTCAATGCGAGTGAGAGTAATTTCCAGCTCAGACAGGTCTGTGCAGCATTTAAATTATCCTGAATCTCCCAGCTCAGGGCTGAAGAAGCATTTGGCAGGAAGACCACTTGTGCATCTGCAGTGTGGTGAGGACCCCAGCCATGCCAGCAGAGACACTACACAGCATCCCGAGTGCTATGCTGAGGCTGGGAGGAGGGCTGCCCTGTCCCCCTGTGCCAGCTCACAGGCAGTGCCCCACACACAGCTGTGGAGTGGTTTGTACAGCTTTGCTCTCTTTTCAAGATCACATGTATTCAGCTTTGCCATCCAGGCCAGCAAACAATTACAGGCTAAGCATCTGTGATTTTCCCACTGCACACCCTTCAAACTTTTTTTAGTGTGTTATTCTTCTGTGTTAAAGGAAAGCATGCCTGCATTTATTCCATCAGAAAAAAAAACCTCCCTCCATTAGAAAAAAAATCCGTGTGGCTCCGGTTCTCTAACACATTTAACCTGAGCGTAACTCATTTCTTAGCAGATACATCAACAGCATAATCATAAACATTAGAAGTATCTGCAATTATAACTGCTTTTTCAAGGACAGTCTTTTGAAGTCAATGGGAGCCGTTCTACCAGGCAGGTCTTGGCCTGTGATGGGACTCTGACACTCCTCTGTTGTCTTGAGGTCATCATACACTACTCCAGATACACTACAAAATCAGCCACATCCCAGATTTGTTAACTGTACAGGACAAAGAAAACTGTCCTAAATAAACATAGAACTGGACAGTCTGTCCACGTTCAGGAATTTGGGGATAGGATTTTCCAAGGATACCAATACTGAGCAAAAGCTGTCCTGCAGAAATTACGGACACTGTCCAGGCTAACAAGACACCCTCCATCCACCTCAGTCCAGGCAGGACTAGGTTCATGGCTGGGTTTTTCATTTAGACATTTTTCACATTTGAAGAAGTGCATGATCTCACCTCTCATGAGATTTAACAAAACTGGGATCTCATCTAATACCTCAAATTTAAAAAAGGCAACAATGGCTGCAAATTCCAAGAAGAATGAGTAACTAAAAGAGGACACACACACACACACAAAAAAAAAAAAAAAAAAAAAAAAAAAGAATTGGCCTAAATGGGTTGGGGTTTTAGGGGATTCTTGGTTTGGTTTGGTTTGGTTTTGCCACTGAATCAAATGGAAACTGGGTCAGGACCTAACTGTAGCATGACACATTGTCCTCTGTGGTAGTTACTGGTCAGTGTTGGCGTTATAATGGAGGACACCACACACTGACTGAGAAATGCAAGAATTTCACAATAGATCACATGTCAGAAGCAATGCTTTTGGCAAAAACAGTGATGATAAATTCAGCTAAGTTTTTACACCAGACTTTGGTATGTGAGTAAAACATATCTACTAGAGAGACCAGAAGAGTCATGTTTGACAAAAGTTTAACAAATATCAACAGAAAGCAATGGACAACAGAAACAATAATTTAAGCCTGAGTGTATCGTTTGGTACACGTGTATTTAACCTTGGTTTAATAAAATGGATGAATGAATGAATAATTTCCATTGCCCAGATAGGTGGTTGCCTAACTGCAAATTTTTCCCTGATACTTTCAGATGAGGACTAATACACAAGCCACTTACCTGGCTTGGAAGACTCTCCCAAATGCTCCTTCCCCAATATCTCTCACATATTCAATATTATTCCTAGGGTATTCCAGGCTGAGCAATTTTGGATTGAGGAGAAGGGGCATCCTCTGGTACATTGGGTTTGGGTGCAGCCGGTCCAGGAGGAGTTCAGAGGGCAGAGTGGTGAGCGTTGGTGTCTCTGACTGCCTGAAATGATGGAGCAGTTTCCAGTCAGTGTGTGCATAGCCCTTAACCAGGAGATACCTATCTATCTGCATCTCCTCCAGGGCTGGTTTCTTCCAGGATAGAAAAGGGAGGTGCAGCAGGTCTGTTGAAAAAGCCTTTCAGCAAGGTGTCATGCCATGTCCCCAGAACAGACACTGGGCCACAAAGACTCACCAGAGCCTGCACTGGGCTGTCACAGGCAAAGGGAGGACTGGTCTCCACCTGACAGGCATTAACAGGACTACGATCTGAGAAACAGGCAAACTCTCTTTCAAAGCAGCATTTGTTGCCTTGAATTAAGTCCCAAAGTTTACCTTTTTTTGTTTTTCCACTGCTTTCGCTGACGGCAGCAAACCAAGGTCACAATGCTGAGGATCACAGCCAGGGCAAAGCTGGAGATGATGGAGATGATAACAGTCATGGAGTAGGTAGGGGAAAATGGAGGAGGAGGGGGCAGATTTGGAGTCTCTCCAACTGGTTTTCTTGTTCCTAGTGATAATGACTCTGTAATGCAAACAAAATCAACAGGTTATGCTTCTGCTAGTTTAAGAAGCCTTCTTAAGCTTTTTTTAAGAGGTATTCATGGAGTCAGCCTGATAAGAGAGCTGGGAGTGTTGACTGACATCTGGCTGCACTTGAGCCTGCTTGTACCCAGGCAGCCAAGGCCAACAGCATCCTGGCCTGTATCAGCAATAGTGTGGCCAGCAGGGCCAGGGGAGTGATCATCCACCTGCACTCGGCACTGGTGAGGCCTCACCTCAAATCCTGTGTTCAGCTCTGGGCCCCTCACTACAAGAGAGACATTGAGGTGCTGGAGCAGGTCCAGAGAAGGGCAATGAAGCTGGTGAAGGGTCTGTAGCACAAGTCGGATGAGGAACAGCTGAGGGAACTGGGGGTGTTGAGCCTGGAGAAGAGAAGGCTCAAGGGGGACCTTATCACTCTCTACATCCTGAGGATGGATAGAGGAAGTGGTTGGTCTCTTCTCCCAAGTAACAAGTGGTAGGACAAGAGGAAATGGCCTCAAGCTGTGACAGAGGAGGTTTAGAATGGATATTAGGAAAAAATTCTCTATCAAAAGGGCAATCAGGCATTGGAACAGGCTGCCCAGGGCAGTGGTAGAATCACCATCCCTGGAAGTGTTCAAAACCCCTGTAGATGAGGCCCTGTGACATGGTTTAGTGGTGGACCTGGCAGTCCTGGAGTAATGGTTGGACTTGATGATCTTAAAGGTCTTTTCCAATATAGTTGATTCCATGATTCTATGATGTCCTGAGAATTACTGACATTACATATACAACCACATGACTGCGTGAGTGTACCATATTATGGAAGCCTCGTTTGCAGGTAGCAAAACTTATTTTTGCTTACCACATATAAAAACTCAGTATCTGGTAAAGACTGAGACACAGTTCCCACTGAGCTGGTATGGAGTGTTTGCAAGAGATACAGATAGGAGCTCACATCTGATGGTCTCAACAGTATTCAAATATAGTAATGTCTGCAGTGGGAAAGATCAATGGTCTGCAATGTGGACCACAATCTATCATGTGTCCTAAATGGAATCTGCAGGGAGGAGTGTAATACCAAGTAAGTACACAGTGATACTTTCCTGAAATATCCACTTGCTTCCACCAATTTGCATCTTGGTGTCCTTATGGGGCAAATATGGTAAACGAGTGTAAAATACATTTGGCTGTATCATTAAAAAAATAATAATATTCAGGTAGACACCTGCTGGGTACTTTCTGAGGCACTGTAGCAAATCTAGTCTGTACCTGCAATGACTGAGAACAGAAAGAAATTTAAGCCATTTTTTTTTTAAGGCCAGTGAAACTGATACTGCCTTGTGTTCCCTTAAGTTCACAGCACCCCTGCTCTCTGCAAGCAGAATTGTCTTATTTCCAAACACTGAGGTCCAGAAACTGTGCATCTTGGATGAAATATGTTTCAAAAATTATTCTGTTCCTTGGAAAATAAATAACAGAAAGACTTACTTTCAACATCACAGAGCAAAGATGTTTTGATCTTTTCCAGATTTGTTTTTAGTTAGGTTTGTTTTTTGTTACTGAAAAGAATCACCAGATGCAAAACAACTTTCAAAAAAAGCCCCAAACCCTACCTTCTCCTCAAAGCACAGTGTGGTAAATCCATTTTTCATAATACCACAGGAAATCTGGTTTCATCATTTGGTCTTAGTACAGTGTGGGGTAAGGAGCTCAATTTGCCTATCTTCATAGTCCCATATTTAAGGAGCATGTTACATTTTCTGGTTAAAGGTGCTGGGTGAACCTATGAGAAGAACCAGGACTGCTGAATGCAGAACACAGAACAGAATGGTGTGACCATGACGTTAACACCCTGCATGACCCCAAACAACAGTGACAGAAATCATGAATTGTGGTTCCCTACCATCTCCACAGGGAGACACGTTGCAGTATTCCCAGGTCACAGATGGGTCTTTCGTGTAGCACCAGGGACGTTCGTTCTCACCTCCTGGGTTGCGGCAGTAATTCTCGGCATCAGACAGCTCAGGGAAAACCTGAGGAGTCTTCCTGTGCAAATGGGGAGCCTTGGGGGAGGAAAAAAATTGGATTATTGTTTCAGTATAATTTTTTTCCTGCTGGTAAACAAAACCAAACAAAACAAAGGAGCAAAGAAAGGCTGAGGTAAAAGAGCCTTTCAGTTGCCTGCCAGAATGACAGAGAACACATCATGACACAGAAACGGGAACTTGCACACCGAAACATGACAAGGGTGTGAAACACCAGTGAACTCAAAAATGCAGACAACCTGTTCCCTGCTCAGCCCTTCCACTGGGACTGTGCTGCCCAGCTCTGGGAAACTCTTTGGAGAACCAGGCCTCAAGCATGGGTCTCCATTCAGTGGGTCTCACACTGATGCGCACCTGGTCGCTCCACTTCTGGCAGGGAATGCCAGAGGCTGTGACATTGGCCCAGCCCTGGTAAGACTGTCCATTGCTGTTGTAGCAAGTCCCTGAAAAAAAAAACAAACGTCAGGTCAAGGCACCTCAGACCATGTACTCCAGCAGGGACTCACAGAAATAAACTGTGTTGTTACACGAGAGCATGTGGCAATCGGCAACATATTTGAAGCACATAGAAGTGCCAGACAAATGCAGGCAGGGAACTGCTTAGGCTGCTGTTCGCACTCAAATGGATTTTGAGCTCAATACATAAGATCAAATCTGGTAAAACTCCAAAGAGGAAACTGTAGCTCTTTCAGATTGAGGAAACAGGCCATGCACCTGTGATGGTTGTGCTGCATCTATGCAGTTCACAGTGCATATGCATATGCACAGTGCATATATGAGTGGCCATAAACTTCATGAGCACACTTAACCTGTCACAGCTGCAAAGAAAAATGCTCAAACTTGAACACATTTGACTGATATGTAAGTTACCATGTTATGCCTAACATTTGCAACAAGATAACAACCCCCACGTGGCCAGCACCTGTACCCTCCACAGAGGGGCAAAATCTTGTTAAGCTGCCCTAGAACATAGTTGTATGTCTGAGCCCATAATTTTTAAATGTCTCACATTCAAAGGCAAGGAAAGCAGTGCCTGAAACCTTCCTCATGACTCAGCTAGTAACCAACATGAGAAAAACTTCTGCACAGATCTGAAATAAACATCAGTGCGACACCTTCAAGGAGCAATGTGGAGGTGGTCCCACTGGGCTTTAATGAATAACTTTGATGGACAAGCTAGAAAATGGTTCCATTTACGCTCCCAAACCCTTGTGCATGTAACAGCGGATCCAAAGTAAAAAAGAGGGGGCAATATCACTAAAATGTTACTGTTATGTCTCCTGATTCATGACCCAATAGTGCACACCTGTGCAATGCTACCCTGGGAAAATACTGTGAAAGCTGACAAAAAGGTGATATATTTACAAAGGAGAGAGAGGCCATGTACTGAACTTGCAAACCAATGAGCTGAAACCAACCTGTGACTGCACCACTCATTTGCTGGCAGCCATCCCTCATGCTCCTTTCCCCAGGGAAGGGATGTCTACAGCTGTGGGCTGTAAGCATTAACTGTGATATTTGAATGCCCATGGGACACTAAAGCACTTGTCTCCAGATGTGCAGCACTGGGTGCATGGGGGTTGGGTGGCCAGGTAGAGCCAAGGCCTTTCCACGAAAGGAAATTCCATGAAACTCTCAATTTCACTTCTTCACTTTCTCTGTCCATGCAGAAGGTACCTGCCACTGCCAAATCCGCAGACCTCGCCTGATCAGAAGCATGGCAGGAGGGAGGTTCTTCCTTCTCCAATTGGATAAGTTCAGTGGCTAAGCTTTAAAACTGCAATTGCATGTCAGTTGGAAGCGCTGGATGTGCATGTTTCAGCCAGGACCAGCAACAGGGCAGGAGGCTGACCAAAGTCACAGCAGTGCTTCAGGGGGTGGCTGGATCTCACCACTGGTCATTGAGGGTAATATGAGAAACAGACAGACTTTAGAGCTGGTTGGAGGCAAGTGCTGGGACCTTCTGCTCTTGCAAGGCCAGTCTGATGTAGGTAACCATGTCAGGATCAATAACAACACAGAAGACTGGGGTGTATTAAAAATACCAAATATGGGTAAAGCAAAACTAGAAGCAGTGGGTAGAAAGAAGGGGAAACAGCTGGAAGAGAGGGTGCCACCTAAAAGCACCATGCCTCTCTAATTGCCTTCAACAGTTACCATCCTATTTTCTCCCCAGGCTCTAAAGAGCTGGGAATGTGTTTCCCCATATCTTGGATGTGGAAACTCAGGCATTCCCTGGGAATAACCCGAATCCAGCCAGCTAGGACAAGAACAAAACACGAAAATATTGTGCAAGCTGCATCCTCAACAAACAACATCATGCCCACTTCTGGAGCAGTCTACTTACTGGTTATATTCTCCTTCTTAAAATCTGTAAAAAGACAAGACAAGACGTAAGCAGGAGTTGTCCAGCATGTGACATAACTGCATGCTTGCTTAGGAGCATGCTATGGGAAAAAGTTTCCTCCCAGCAGTGCTTAAGCAGGTTGCTTCTTTGCAGAGGCACCTGAATGGCAATTTTGCCATCATTAAGACTGATTTTGGCAATGAGATTGTTATGACCTTCTCAATAAAGAGCTAGGCTTTGTTCACTTCGGGGTTTTTTCCCTCACACTGGTTGGATGAGACAGGCAAGCAACCAGTGAAGCTGTCACAGTTCCATGCACAGGCACTGACAGGACTGTACCCACCAGCCTTTCCTTTAGCTGTAAATTATGCATTGGATCCTTCCCCACTCCCTCACTAAGAACACAGATTTCCAAACAATGTGCAGCGTGTGCCACCTTACCAAAGAAAGGGATGTGGGTGCAGGCGCTGGGGTCCTGGTGGAGGCTGGGCAGCCTGTTGCATTCAGGAAGAGTCAGCAGCATCAGCCCTGGCTTGTAAATCCCCTTCTGAGAGTTTTCCTCCATTGAGAGCAATTCCTTAAAGCAGTAGAGATCCTTTACAGCAAGGCAATTCTCTCTACATTATTTTGCAAAAAACAGTGAAATATAGCAGTCAATGGCTTGATAACAATGGCTGCACTTAGCAGTGGTGTGCAGGGTTATGCAGGCTGACAGAAATCCATTAACAGGGTTATGACTTTAAGCCAGTCTCACTCATAAACCATAACAAAAGCTCTGTATAAAACACAGCAGCTTCCTTTAGGAAACCTGCAAAAATACGTCTTTAACAAAGCAGGGTTATGCTCAAAACACAACACATATTGCAGTTTGCGAGGAGGTCATTTTCATTTTTTCCTACAGATGTATTGACATCTTCTACTAATAAACATCATGTCCAGGATTTACCTTAGCATTTTTTAGTACGTTCTAAAAGTCTCACCTGTCTCCTGCAAATTGTACACTAAAGTGTCATCTAATAAAGACAGGAGGTGAGATGCAATTCTTCACCTTTTTAAACTATTTGCCTGTATTTTTAATCTCACAGAATCACCCATCTAATTTTCTTCTTTTTTCCACAGAAAACTTTTAGTCCCTTTTTTATCTGTCAGCTGTCTGCAGCAAAACCTTTACAGTGCCTGGTAAAACAAGAGACCTAACCGTTTCCTACCTAATGTATTACCTCCATAACAATGCAGAACATTCACTAACAAGGAATGGGTTTTTTGGTTGCTTAACTGTTCCTTAGATCAGAAACTCTTAGTAAAGAAGGGTAAGGCAGAAATGTGTGCCGTAGAAAAAAAAAAAAGGAAACAAAAAAATTACAACTGTACCAAACTAGGAAGTTTGAGGATTTGTTGCAATTAGTCAACTTATCAGTGATTTACTTATTTATTTACTCATTCATGAGAACCTCAGTTGCAAAATCAGCTTTGAGATTATGTGCAGATAGCTTTTGCTGAGCTCAGCTGAAGCCCTTTGCTGATCCACGACCTTTCCAACCACCACACACCAATGCAGAGAGATATCGCTGGGGTCCGTGGTGAAGGTTTTAGCAAATTCATCACCTGATGGGCTGATGCAGTCTCTTTACTTATACAACAGTTTGGGTAACAATAGATGGCCATGAGTTTCAACGATTACTAACAACACTGCAAACCTTCTAAAGCACCTAAAGGATGGAGGCCATTGGGAATTCTACCATGGCAGCAGCTTTTCTGTAACAGTAATGAATGCCCTTCAAGTCTGCAGGCTGCAGCCGTTGAAGCCCAGCTTTGTTTTAGACAGTTCTGGTTTAATTCTTCCTCATGTCCATGAAAGCCAGAATGCAGCCACATGGTATAATTTATCTTTTTTATGTTAAACATGTAGAACAGGAATTAATTTCTGAAGTGAATGAATAAATGTTTAGCTAGAGAAATGAGAAAATCTTGCATATGAAACACTGGCCAACATGGGAGATTTGGATTGCAGTAGCTTCCTTCACTCCTGAAGCCTGAGCATCCTTAAACAAGTCCCTTATTTGTTATGTAACTGCGAAATGCAAAAGACCATTCCTTTGCAATCCTGTCCACTCTAGTGTTAAAGAGAGGTTACCTTCACCCACAAACCCGTCTGAGGAGCATTGTGAGGCAGCTGGAGGGAGGGATGATCAGTCTCTTTGGGCTGTGTTCATACCATTGTTATAACACTTAATCCTGAGCAGCAAGAGCTTGGTGAGATCATATGCAAAGATTATTTCAGATTATTATTAGAAAATTTATGTCATGTAAGAGACAGATGGACAAAGAACAGTGACAGCAGAAGATGGCACATGGGCCAGTAGCATTTTAGGGACCATAAAGGACTGTTTAAGAGGAGGTGGGGACACACAGACCTGACCAAAGTGAGATATTTCCCAAGATGAGACTGTTCGCTGCAGCCTGGTCACTTCATATCAGCAAAGATTGGAAGAGAAATTGAGAGTTTTTCTTTCACAGCTTCTTTTCACAGAAGCTGCCAGTGGTAGAATGCAGACGTAATCAAGAACTACGAGATGAGACATCATTTTCCCTTAAACCCAGGAAAACAGTAATTTTAATCAAATTGCATCCTAATTTACACAAACTGAAATTTTTCCCATGCTTTTTTCTTCTGCTTGACTTCATCTTGTTCAGCTCCCTGATTATTTTTATAAAAGCTTTACTCAGTCTATCAGTTGGTATTCTTGCTAGCTAGCTTCCGAACCGAGACGAACATTTAAAATTACAGAGGAAGATAAAAAATGGTGCAGAGAAAAAAAAAAGCAAAAAGAAAAAAAAAAGCTAAGAGAAAAAAAAAACCACACAGAAATATGTTAAAGGAAATATGTACTTCAAAAACTGGGAGAATCCTCCAGCCTCTGAGATAGTTAAATTCTTACTCATGAAGTATTTCAGATGAAAACTGGTGTAGTTTGGCCAGCTTCTGCAGAGAAGTATGAAGTTGTCAGT
Organism: Nestor notabilis; assembly: GCF_000696875.1. Taxonomy (NCBI): domain Eukaryota; kingdom Metazoa; phylum Chordata; class Aves; order Psittaciformes; family Psittacidae; genus Nestor; species Nestor notabilis. The sequence continues at coordinate 24,716 of NW_009942170.1, read as the reverse complement.
AAAAAGCAGATAAGACGATTGGAAAGTAACCAAGATCATCTGAAATGTTTTCAAGAGCCCCCAGAGGTCTCAGCTGTTCACAAGAACCTATTAGATATCTGTGTTATAAAAACAAGTATTGGGTTATGGCTTTGGAAGACCTGTTGTCCAGCTGATGTGCTCTGGGAACAGGAAACAGGAAGGATGCCATTCCAGGGCTCTTGTCATGAAGAAAGATGCATTTAAATCTGCATTAAAATCACGGGGGAAAATCATTAAAGTGGAAAAACATAACACTGACTTGTGGATTTGAAGAAAGATGACGCCAGGCAAGTCCATTAAGATTTAGACATTTGCAAATGCTGTGCCTTTTAGCTTGAGATTGAGTGCAGATTTATGTTGATTTATGTCACTCCGACTTCAGAAGTGCCTCAGAAGTACAGGTCTTCAGTCCAATCACTACAAGCTCTGGTCCTGCAAGGCCACTTAGGAGCAGGGGTAAATGAAGCCAGACCCAGATCTCACTGAAATGCCTTTTGGAGTACTGTGCAAAATCTTTAGCTGACAAATGTGCTGTGCATGTGTGGCTCAGATATAAGTACTGTCACGCATCTTGAAAAAAGCCAGAGAGATCATGTACTGCAGGGCACAATGACAAAGACCAGAACAACAAAGTGGCAGGGAGGAGTCTGCCAGCAAAAAGCAGTACCTGGCTGCATGATTATCTTGCACATACTCTTCTTTTGCAGGATATTTACCACTACTGTGCTGGCGGAGGAATACTGAACTTCACAGAAACCAAATAGAGAACACAATGTATTGTCAAGCTTTGCAGTGGGATTTTCACCTGTGCCTTCATTTTAGAGATATTAAAAGAGGGGCAATCAGAAAGGTCCTGACACAAAGACAACGTGCTGCTGATTGCCCTAAAAAACCCCTACATAACTGGAAAAGTAATTGCCTGTAGACTACATCTCTCCCAAGTCCAGCTGGACGTATGCTTGCCACGTCTGCAGAGAAGATTTGTGATTTAGTTGAGACGCTGGAGTTGGGGCTCTCCCACTGAAAACAAATCTGAATAATCTGTTTTAAGATGCACTTCAAGGAAGACAAGAGCAAAGTACTGCACTTACGCAGAGGTGGCAGCTGCCCAAATGCAAAATGGGTAATGACCAGGTAACAGTCCTCCAGGGGCAGAAAATGGATCAGTAGCGCTAGGAAACAGAAAACTTCACCCTGAGACATCTATATGAACTGTTCTCTCCAAGGTACACCAAGCAATCATCATTTTGTTAGAGTTAAAACTAACAGAACCTGGGCTATATATATCTAGTGCTTCAGGAAGGATGAGGAGCAGAAGCTTCAGAGGCCAGGAAAGCAAAAGTTAAGAGCAGAGCTTGGAAAACCTGCTTGATTCTAGTCTGACAAGTTGGAGAAGATTAAAATCTCACTGTAAAGTAGAAGGGAGAAAACTCATCCCACCATCTGGCCATGGTGGGAGGACAAGGAGCAATGAGGGGAGGGCTGCTCAAGAGGTTGCATTGTGAGGGAGCAGTGTCTCAGTGTCTGTCTCACTGGGACCTATTGCACAGACACCTGTTGGCAGTATATTAGCTGTAGTGGGAGATGCTCGGGGCTCCTTGGAGCCCCTGACAGCTCTGTTTTGCTGCACATTTTCTGCATATGGGAGGATACAAGAGCCAGATGGGAGGTTTGGTTTAGCAGGTACAACTACACTGGCAGTGTCTCTGGTGTCGTCTTTTTATGTTTCATCTTCATTGTTGTGAGAAGTGCTGAATGATTAGTTTATTGCCTTGGATAGATTTGTTGCACTCACTGTGACTATATCCAGTCAAAATTCTAAACAAGCAATTACTTTTGATAATAACAATGAGTACATACTGACCTAGTAAGGTTTAATCAATAGCAATATGTTAATAATTTAAATCAATTATGTCATTCAAATGGATATTTCTTTTCAACACTGTCTGCTAAAAGCCTGATATAACACAGACATCTGGGCCTGAAAGTCAGTCACCCTAGCAGTGAGCACAGAGACAGCTGGATCAGGTCGGTCGTCTCTGTGTGTACAGAGGAGAGAGCAAAAGGAAAACACATGCAAACCTAGAGGGCCCAATTTCACTCAGTGCTACTCCAGATCTGGACAGACCTTCACCACTCCCCTGGTGCCTACACATCCCCATGAAAAAGAAGTGAAAGATGAGCATTTTATTTATTATTTTTTTCATTTACCTGCACACTGGTTTTGGAGCTGGGCCAGCTCCTGAGGGATTGCACTCCTGGAAGATGTAGTTACACAGCAGAGACTCAGCAGCCGGTTGGCAGAATGAACTCACCATTTTCAGTTCAGTCCAGGCAGTGTGCACAAGCAGCTCTTGGGTCTCCTCTGGGTCAGCATAGGAGGAGTTGAAGAAAACAAGAGCATCCTTTGCCAAGATACCACTACACACCTCACCTCTGTACATGCTGCAGTAGCCTGCATCACCCTTGTATAGCTTGCTGTAGGGGACAAGAGCATACACACAAAGTAAACTCACAGCCCTAAACACCTGTAAACAGGATGCCTAAGCTCTGTTTCTGAATAAGTGGCATCCTTAAGGCTGGCAGAGGGCAGAGGAGAGGGTAGATGGTTATAACCCCTAAAGCCAACTAATAGCATTGAAACACGAAACTTCTGCAAGGAACAGGGCCCTGTGTGAGTGCAGGGCCCTCCTGGTAAGCTCTAGGGCTTACATTTAAAGTGGGCTAAACAGTTGCTAACATTTAAAGTGGGTAAAACGACTGAGTGCTCACGTACAGCCATGACCTAGCATGGCCCCTCACCTTGCTCTTGGCCGTAATTGGAAAACATTTCATTTTCCTGCTTCCTGCAGTAGAGATCAGCTGTGCTACTTGCTATATACCTGCGATAACTCATGGTTTCCTGCTCTGCTGACTAGCAACAGTTTAATTTTGGATGGACTCAATATGCAGGAGCCAGGTGAATCCCACCCAACACATGCTAGGGAATTCTTCACAAGATGAAACCAGCCAAGCTCCTGTCTGTCTGTTCTCAGCTCTCCCACCCCTCCTGACCCTGCCTCTTTTCCACACACATTTAGGTGGGAGACACTTTTCCTTCTGGTGTTTCCCTGTAAAGTACATCCTCTCCTCTTTTCACATCTCCTGCCACAAAGCATGGGGCCAAAATTATGCCAGAGCACTAAAAAGCACAGTAGGATTGGCTCCTTCATGGTCCATTTATTTATCTTTCCCACATTTTTTACATCTAGCAGGAGGCAGTTCTCACCCCTCCCTCCCTTCTTCCCCACAAACATCAGGAGGGAGCAGCAGCACGAGGGCATGCACAGGTCAGCTGTGCTACCAGCAGCTCCCACGACAGCCCCATGGCAGCAAAGCCTGTGGGTGCGGATGTGCCCTTCTCTCGGGCAGCCCATAGGGTGCAATGCCCTCCGTATGGGGTGGAACCTGGAAAACAGCCTCCCCTGTGAGTGGGGCAGAAGCTAAATCCAGGTGGGAGGAGGGCTGGGTGCAGCTGTTCCCACTGCTCATTCGGTCAGTGCAACTGGGGTCAGGGAGTTCAATTCACAACACGCCAACCATTTGGAGCAGTCAGCAGAGCCATTTGTATCTGTGACTTTTATTTCTTTCCCTTGGCCAAATAGTTGTCCATTGTCAGCCCTGGAGGTTCTTGCTGTTTTTCTTCAGAAAGCTCGAGTTGCATGGGTACGGGGCTATACAAGATGCCCAGACTTCTGCTTTTCAGATGCTGCTCTTTGCAGATGATGCTCTCTGGTCCTGGTTTAGCTGCTCTATTTTGGGCTCCATGTCATTTTTTTTTTTTTTAACTATGATTTTTTTCCTATATGTCACATTGGGTAAAAAATACAGCAAGGCACTGATCCCTTGAGCTAGCACCAAAACAGCAGTGATGCTGTGACACCTGCATCACCCGACACTCCATGGACAGCCCTTCATGTGACACAGGCTCCCCCAGCATCCTGCACCACAGCCCATGACATCTCCCTGGCACAGAGCAGGCTTCCCCCCAGTACTGCGCTGCCCCCAGCACCCTGTGTGGTGGGGTCACATCATTCACGTTTTCCTGATGATGCTGTTGTGTTTAATCTGACAACTGAGTCCTTCTCGTGCTCCAAGAAGCAAAAGAAGGCACAAAAGAGGGCTGCAGAAGCAGCCTGGTAAGAGCCATCAGCGCTATTATTGTATTTCCTCACTTTCCTAAAACCTTCAGGGAGACATGGACCAGGCTACAATGGAGAAGCAACAGCAACGTGTTTCTCACAACTCCTTACCAAAGAGTGGGAATTTCACGTAACAAATGTTGAGAAAAACTGCAGCACAGGAGGGCTGAGCATCTGATCACTGTTGCCATGTCTGCCACAACTACACGGGTGCAGGTGTAAGGCATGTCTGCCATTATCATCAGGTGATCACTAAATCACTTACTTCCTGAATCAGTCTTGCAAGCCCCTGTGAGGAAAGCAAGGGCCTTTGTAGGGAGCTCTGTCAGCAGAATGGCAAAACCATTTGCTCAGACTTTCTCAGACTCTGTTCTTTTCTCTGAGGGCCAGTAATTTCCAGCCCTTCTCCAGATGCACCCTCTTATTTTCCCTCCAGACTGACCTGTCAGCGCAGCATGTAGAAATATGCTAGGAATCTAAAAGGAAAAAGCCAGCCAACTTGTTCAGTACTCCAGAAAATACTGAGCAAAAGTGCATGTCTGATCACATAGAAGTGGCTTTACTAATCCGTAACTCTGCTTGAAACAAATATCTAAACTCCTTTTGCCCTAACTGGTGATCATCAAATCAAAATACATTTATTGTCTGTGTACAGGCAGTAGTTTAACTTGCAGTTAAGTTTTCGCCTATATATTTGCAAGGTCAGAGAAGTTGTGGATATGTAACTGTGAACGAAATTTACTCAAGTATTCTGCCTACTACTGTACTTTAAACACCCTTACTGATGTGTGAGCCACTGCTTGCTTGATACAAAAGCATCCCTATGTACCTGAGCCCAGTCCCAAATTATGCCTCTATAAAAAAGCTTGGTGTTCCCTTTAGGTGAACCTCAGCTGTATGCTTGGCATCCAGAAGCCCAAATTAACCAGATCCCCCTGGTTATAAAATCATGGTATGGTTAGGGTTGGAAAGGACCTTAAGATCATCTAGTTCCAATCCCCCTGCCATGGGCAGGGACACCTCACACTAGACCATGTTGCCCAAGGCTCTGGCCAGCCCGGCCTTGAACACTGCCAGCGATCGGGCATTTACCAGTTCTTTGGGCATCCTGTTCCAGTGCCTCACCACCCTCACTGTAAAGAACTTCTTCCTTTATCTAACCTCAACTTTCCCTGTTTAAGTTTGAACCCATTACCCCTTGTCCTATCACTACAGTCATTCTTCTTCTCCCTGGCCCAGAGAAAATCCCCAGAAAGCTACAAGAAGTCATTCTTACCTCCACTCTGACAAGATGCACCAGATCCAGCAATTGTGATGAGCCAGGAGAAAGAAGAAATGGAAAAGATGTAAGTGACATTTCTTTGCCCCCTCTGAGTTGTGAGGATTAAGATTTCCATGCAAGATTTTCGGACAGCTGAACTGTCTGAAAAGGATGCAGCTAAATTCTGTCCTTATTTTGCACCTTCTTATGGAGAAGAATAGTTGGGCAACACTGGATGCTGTACAGGGAGAAGGAATAAGGTGAAGGAAATGGATTGCTAACTGTAGTTCTTGCTGAGGTGGACTGTTGCACCCTTAACTCACACTTTCACCCTTATTCTTTGGGTCCCACTTGACTGGCAGGTAGCACCCTTCGCTTAAGCCCCCCCATGCACCCAGTACTGCAGGCAGCAGCTGGATCAGAAGGGAGACATGAGAGCTGGAGAAGCGGGACTGCACCGGCATGGAGAGGTGGCACTGAGCGTCTGCTAAGGACTGGGACACCTCTGCCCTAGGACCATTTGGGAGCTGGGAAAAGGCTCCTGCTTGGGTCTGGGGGTGCTGCTCCCCTCTTGCTGAGCACACGCAGTCTGGAGGAGATAAGTGCAGCTTGTCCAACCAACCTAAAACACATCTTCCCCATTGCATTTGCAGCTCTGCTTCACGGGGAAGAGACTTGGCTGGGCTAAAAGCAGAAGCACAGATATGAAATACAGTACCAAGCACTGAGTCTTTTACGGGGCAGAGCTTGCTGCTAGATTTCAATGCCCAGTGTAAGAAAGGGCATGGTTATTTTATCAACAGAGCAGGAGCTGAGGCATAGAGAGGGGGGCAGGTGCATGCCTGCTTAACAGCAGGACCAGAGCTACAACTCCATGTCTGGACACCTGGGTGATTCCTCTTTCTTCTAACTAAACCCCCCTGCCTGTCCCAAGAGGGAAGGCACAAGCTGCCACCTTTCTCTTGGTGTGACAAATGCTGTCAGCTAGCTGAGACCATCAGTATTTCTCCTCTTTGGATCATCCTGTCCCCATCTGGGAGATGTCCCTGGGAGCCTGGGAGTACAGGTTGTCCCAGACACAGTGGGGTACTGCTCTGACAGCAACCTTCCTGCTTTCTGAATGCGAACCCCTGAGAAGTCAAACTGCTCACGAAAACTATTTTCACCTTGCTGTTAGGTGATACCAAGGCTGGGTCGTGGCCATGACTTCCTCCACATGGATGAACTTACCAAGTGTGCTTCTGGGACACAAAGTACAAGATGGCATCAAACATTCAGGAAATGACAGCTGTGCCAGTCTCCGAAGTGTAAGAATATATGAGGAAATAGCCTGAGCGGGGGATGCACTTGTACTCAAATTTAGCCGCCTGCATACTATCCGCTCTCCAGGGCTTTTCCTTCTCCTCCCTCCAGAGTACTTCACGTCCCTTGCCTCTCCACAGCAGGGAAGCTAGGACTGTGACTGCAAGGGTAAAACAAGAATGGCTCTCTTCTTCCCAGCATACCTGAAACACTGATGGTTGCTGCAGCTTTGGCGGCTCCAAAAGTTTTGCTGTGTTTGTTCGTGGCAAGGCAAGTGAATAGGCCGGGTCGGGTGACATACACCTGCAATCTGGAGTCAACCACTCTGTCCTTGACATTCTCTGCTATAGAGCCTGCAGAAACCTGGGAGACCAAAAAGCCCAGCACAGTGGTGATATTTCCAACAAAGGCCAACAAACAAACCAAGGAAAAATCTAAGAGGTTCAGCCCCAAGTATTTAAATTGGTAGAGAAACATGTAGCACGCAGATAGAAGTGGCAGAGAGCTAAAGCTGATGGCATTATTTTGGTGCTTTCACAGCAGCTGACTTCACATACAAAAGCAAATAGAATCATAGAATCATAGAACAGTTAGGGTTGGAAAGGACCTTAAGATCATCTAGTTCCAACCCCCCTGCCATGAGCAGGGACACCACACACTAAACCATGTTGCCCAAGGCTCTGTCCAACCTGGCCTTAAACGCCTCCAGGGTTGGAGCATTCACAACTTCCTTGGGCAACCCATTCCAGTGCCTCACTACCCTCACTGTGAAGAACTTCTTCCTTAGATCTAACCTAAAGTTCTCCTGTTTAAGTTTAAAGCCATTAGCCCTTGTCCTACCACTACAGTCCCTGATGAAGAGTCCCTCCCCAGCATCCTTGTAGGCCCCCTTCAGATATTGGAAGGCTGCTATGAGGTCTCCACGCAGAAATGTTAAGAACCTCTCCTATTTCACACATCAGCAATAATTCTGCAATTAATTTTCTGTTCCAGAGGGCTGTAGTCTTAGTTTTGGTCATGTAATTGAGCTGGCTAATTATTCCAGGGCGTCTTCTAGAAAACTGTTTGCCTATTCATGCCTTAGCAAGGAAGGGCGCAAGGTAACTTTGTGGACCCTGGCAATACAGAGAGAGAAAAGAAAACAATTTGAAAGTTGTTGATTCTGGATTAACATAACCACTGCCACACTTCCAAAGCAAGCACTCTGGCTCCGGCACTTTGGCAGGTATGTGATAGATTTTCTTATCTCACACCTGCAAGTATTGAAGGGGTTGCAGACATGGTGATTTTGGCCAGCTGTCTTTCCTGGTCAGAAATTCCGAGGTAAATTATCTTGGAGTCTGCTGATTTTGGCCAGTTGGTCTTAATTTTATCCTCAAGCCTGTTCTGCTCATATGGCATTCATTAAAGTAGGAGGATGTGGTAGACCAAGAGTCTACCTTGCAAAGGCAGTAGGAAGGAGCAGTATTACCTGTTCTACCCTTCATCTTGATAGAAAACATTAAGTGTAATTCAAGTGAGGTGTGGTTACCAGTGCATCCCACCAGTGTGGTCTGGCCCTAAGGACAGTGAGAGTTGTCTCCCTGGATTCATCCAAGCAAAGCACTTTACTTACACAACTATCTGAGAGGTCAGAGAGACCAATTTCACATCTCTGGAGGTTAAGAGAAACATGATTTCAATGGGATCTGTGCTTGTTTCGAAAAGTATTAACAGTGATTACTGAAAAAGCATGAAGGGGTGTATCACATCTTTAATAAGCAGGTTTCTCTCTGAGAAGAAAATGTTGAAAATAATGTATTTTTTTTGCTTCACTGAAGATCAGCTTGGAGTTGTGGTGAGGGAACATGGTTGCAAAGAAATCACTATATAGCCAGACCAGCACAGTTTGAAAGTATTGCATCGGGGATGGGTGGGTTACTGTGCAAATGCAGGGATCAGGGATGTTTTTTGGCCTTATGTCCTTTCCAGCTCTAACCATTCTACGATTCTATGATTCTGTTTAGGTAGGCAAGGCTGCTGCTGTGCAGAAGAGTTTGCATCCTCCTCTTCAAAGACAGTTCAATAACCTCAGCAGATTACCTCTCTTTAAACAAATTACAGGACAATTACAGGTCAGTGTCCAGCAATCATAAAGCTGCAGATACATTGCATCTTCTAATGACTCATCGTTGCTTGCTTGTGAGCCAGCCCTCAAATGCATGCACTCCAGTCCACCCACTTCCTGATCCGACTTACCCAGAGACAAGCACCATTAAGATCTCCCTGCCACATTTAAAATGAGGCAGTCTGGAGCACCACCCTCCTGTGACCAGGTTTTGCTTTGCAAACAGCAATGGGGCAGATCAGATCTGACCAGCCAGGCAACGGCCTTGGGCAGGGACTGAGCATCATCTCATACACCACTCTGTGGGACCAGTGCAGTGGTGGGAGATTGGCAAAGCAGAGGTCTGTGTTCCAGAAATGCTCTGCCCTTGCTAGGAACAGCAGATTCCCCAAAAAGTTTTTTCTCAGTGGAGAGGAATTCCTGAATGAACACCTGCAGTTGTCTCAAAATAATTATCACCAGAAACTACCAAGGACCTACAGGGCTCTGAGGCAGCTGATCTGATCCTTTTGCTGTTCTCCCTAGAAACCTCAAAGGAATATAGAAAATCAGGCCTAATCAGAATGGAGTACACTGTAAGGTTTAAAGGAGATATGAAGGCAAGAGAGCTGGCAGAGTATTCCAGGCTCCTTTATGATGTATTTTAATATATGGAAGGAGAGGATACAGAGTTCTTTCCTGGGAAGGAATTTGAACAAGAGGATTTATTGGTGCTGCTGGACAAGCAAGTGAACAGGAATGGCCATGGCCAACTAGTGGCCAGAAGGACTTGGGGCTGATGGATGGTCAGTGAGAAAGAACAGAGGCAAATTGCCACCCCTCATTCAACGGCTGCTCCACCTGCCTCCGCAGCATCACGTCCTTGGAGTTATCCTTAAAAAAACTGTTGAAAGACCACAAAGAGTATAAAACATGTCCACCATAACCATATGAAGACTAGAGGAAACCTGTGGCAGGCTCAGACTGCAAAGCTGCTGTGACTGTGGTGCACCACTTACTCCTGGGGAGACAATATCAGGTGTCAAGCAGCTCTTCAGTTCAGCTGAAGAGAAGGCGTTGCAATAGCCTGCCCATGGCCATGAAAGCCAGACTAGTTCAAAGCAGGCACCTATTTAGAATGGTCAGGATCATTAGACCACAGAGAAATTTCCTGTGAGAAGCAGTGGATTTGCATCCTGCCACTGAAGAAAGTGTACCTTTCTTGAGGATGGGCTTCTAGCCAGGAATAAATTGGTGACATGCTTCAGTGTGTCACCTAGGTCAGTCTAGAAAATTTCAGATCTATTCATCTCCAGATATGCTGTGCGTATATGCTGACCTACAGGTATTCTGCCTCAAGGGAGTTTGCACCACCTAACTACCTCAGTTTGTGTATTTTGTCAAATAAACAATTTTGCCATGTTATTGTTACCACATTAGAATAGAGAGGAAAGGTGGCTTCAGAAATACTTAAACCCACAACGGAATCCTAGAAACCCTGTGTCAGAGGAAGTCTGTAAGTATCTAAACCATTCTTCATCTCAGGCTTCCCAGACCATCACACTAACCCACGCAACACCCCGGAGAAGGGGGAGAGCTTTGCAGAGAGGAAAACTGCAGGAGGGAGGTGAGGTGGGCTCAGCTTGATTGCTCAGCAAGGCGCTAAATCAGGCAGGAATAGAAACCACAGGCGCTGGCTCCCAGCCTTGCATTTTAATCCCTGGGCTGTGCTTCCGACTGCTAGCAGCCCTCCAGGGCCAAAAGCATGAAAAAAAAGGCACTTACAGCTTTCCCATTTTCCAGCCAGGTGACAGTGGGGACTGGAAGGCCGGTCGCTGCGCACCGCAATGTCACCACAGACCCAAAGGTGATATTTTGGGATTCAGGAGCCTTCAGGATTCTGGCAAAAACTGTAGGAGAAGACAAATGTGCTAGTTGAACAGCAATGTAAAGATGAAGCTGTGCTGGCATGAGGATGCTCCCTCCCTAGTAGGTCTTGAAATAAGCCCCATGAATAAAAGCAGAGCATAGCACGGGCTTCCTGGTGAGCAACAGGCTTTGGAGACAAATGAGGAGAAAGAAAGTGATCAGCATGATTATATTCTGCACCTTACAGACCAAAATTTTACCTCTGAAATTTCTACATAATCTGAGTTCGATGCCTCAGAAGAGGCAATGTGCAAAAAACCCAAGGGCAAACTCACTGGTAGTGTGCAGATGGGACAGCTTACAGCAAATACACAGCAAGCTACCATTGCTTCCTGACAAGGGTCTCCTCATGCAAAACTAATTCAAAACCATCAAGAGGGACCATTGGGATGTTACATACCATGAAGGTTAATGGTCAGATAAGCTCCTCAGTGTGACCACAGTGATTAGGAGTTACCATGGAGAGCTGCAAACCCCAACATCTTCCATGCCACAACAACCTACCCTAAGGGGAGACACTGCAACATTGGATTATGGGGGAATGGCTTTGGGAAGATGCAATTGCAGGGGAAAGTAGTTTTTTTTTAAGTGGCTTTCCAATTCTACAGCACTTCCTTCCTTTGTGGGCAGTTTGAAGATGAGCAAGGTAAGCAATCCCCTGCCCCGATTTTTTTTTTTTTTTTTGGGGGGGGGGGTTGTGTTTGTGAAAAGAACTGAAATATTTTTGCTGAAAACTTATTTCAATCCAGAAACACAACTCTGATGGCCTTCACAAGCTGTATTTCAGCTGCTGTACTTGGACTACATAGAGGAAAGCAGACAAGAGAAATATTTTTCAAGTGGAACATTTGAGTTTTGACCCAAAATTTTTAATGGAGATACCTGAATGTCTGGGCAGAAGCAGGCTGAATAGCTCTGTGCAACTTCTTACTTCAATTTCTCCTGCTTAGTGAGTTAACACTTGCTCTCTACCTTCTGGGCTGCACAGCAGTAACTAGAAATCTCCATCTCAAATTTTAGCAAGCAGGGGGGTTTCTCTTGGAGTTCTCAAGCAAGCCTGATTATCTTTTTAACCACATTTGCTATCTGTATGGTTCCCCTTACCAACATATCTGATCATGTCAAGGTCATCTGTGCCTGCTCAGTGCACCTCTTGGCACTGGCCACTGGTTGCTCCCAGATGGAGACCTAAAGTGTAGAGCAATTAGAAGACCAATGAGTGTCCCTTCAGAAAACTGATATCTGTCCCCACCATTTGGGATGATGGGAAGTCTTTGTCTGCAAAATTTCAGTTGGAATAAAAAAAAAATCTGCTTTCCATGTAGTCCTTCCACCCAGTCCTGTTCTGGGAAGGGGCTGAGATTCATGTTAACAAAGACCCTAAAACCAGATTTTGCTCATGGATACACAACACTAAGAGTACATTTCAGTGTAGAATCTGTTTTGGCTTAGGAGCACAGCCACTAAAGAGGGTCCTGGGAAGGGGTTTTTAGGAAGATTAAAGTCGGTGAAGTGAAAATAATGGGAAGATACATATTATATTCAGCTCCTTAATTGCTCTATGGTCTTCGAGCAGTCTCTCACTGTCAGTGCTTGGTGCCATTTCCTTAAAATCAAAGCAGAGCTGCTCTGGGGGCTGCTGAAACCCCCTGCCCCTCAGCAAGGCAGCAGGTACAAAGCTCCACCACTAACAAGAAAAGCTGCAGCCACTGGCCAGGAAGTTTACTGGTGAATAATAAGTGAAATGAAAGCTTTGCCTGAAGTTTCACTTCAGGCCATTAACACCAGATGGTTACGAATTCAGCTCTGAATGCTCCAGGCCAACCTCATAATTACTTTTATATTCCAGTCAGAGAAATACTAAACTTCTGGGCCTGTCTCCTGGCAGCCTTGATGTGCATATGGCTCCCACTGAAGCCAGCATGTTAGCTCCCAGAGCCAGAATACGTCCCTTAGTGCTTTTCTCATGCTGCTGCTGGTTTCTCAGTGTGCTGCTGGGCCCCTGCCTGCCTGACAACTCTGCTGCTCACATCCTGCCCAGCTTCATTACCACTGAGTGAAGTCCTCTAACAGCACCCTGTTAGCAGGTGCCAGACACAGGCGCATATGCCCTCCTCTGTACCGGCTGCTCTCCCAAAATCTGTAAGGATCTTTCAGCCAGGAATAAAAAACGCACGTTTTGAAAATTACGGCAGTTGCACAAGCAGGGACCAAAACCACAGGGAGTGTGGCGGTTAATCCAGCTCATGCACGAGAAAGTTGCATCCCACTCCCCGGGGTCCTCCTGCCAGTGCTGATTATGGCACTAGCTTTAGTAGCCCACCACACTGCTGCCATGAGTGCTCATTTGCCAGCATAGGGAAAGCCAACGGTCAGGCCATTCACACTTAAAACACCAAATACAGGGACTGTGTACAGTTCTGGTGTCCTCAACATAAAAAGGACATGGAGCTGTTGGAGTAAGTCCAGAGGAGGGCCACAAGGATGATAAGAGGACTGGAGCACCTCCCGTATGAAGATAGGCTGAGAAAGTTGGGGCTGTTCAGCCTGCAGATGAGAAGGCTGCGTGGAGACCTCATAGCAGCCTTCCAGTATCTGCAGGGGGTGGAGGGACTCTTCATCAGGGACTGCAGTGGTAGGACAAGGGGTAATGGCTTCAGACTTAAACAGGGGAACTTTAGATTAGGTCTAAGGAAGAAGTTCTTTACAGTGAGGGTGGTGAGGCACTGGAATGGGTTGCCCAAGGAAGTTGTGAATGCTCCATCCTTGTTCAAGGCCAGGTTGGACAGAGCCTTGGGCAACATGGCCGGGTGTGAGGAATCCCTGCCCATGGCAGGGGGGTTGAAAGTAGATGGTCTTAAGGTCCTTTCCAACCCAAACCATTCTATGATTCTATAAAAAATCCAGCGACAGCTGCTAAGCATTCACATGTTCCTCACAGAAAATACTGCAGGTGTATTACCCAGCACAGGGAGGGATGGCTAAAAAAAAAGTGGACCCATCAGGAAACAAATTGATTTCCCAAGTGTGGAAGAATGGAAATTCCTGCTATTCCCAGTGTCACCATGTGCATTTCTGGGACTTTCAAAGTTGAAGTTACAGGTGTAATAGTTTAACATTTCAACTTCTTACATTTGCATGCTTTTTTAAAGTAAAGTTTAACTATTTAACTGAAATACTGATCTCCAGATACTGTGAACTGAACAACCTGGGGTCTTTTTACCTTAATTTATTTCTAAGTGAGAAATTCCCTAAGACAAAGTCTGGACTCCCCAGGTCCCAACATGCCTTGGACTGCCACTGACTGGCACACTCAGGGACACATTTTCCGAAAGGACATCTCTTGGGAAACACCATTAAAAAAAAAAAAAAAAAGGCATCAGATATTTCTTAGTTCCATCATCTGTGGGTGGGTAACGGACACATTGCTGCTGCTGGCAGACTCAGCTGCTGTGGGAAAGCCAGGATGGGCTGTATGAGAGCAGCTAGCAGTACCTTGCACCAGTGCAAAGCGGGGTAAGACCACCAGGATCAGCTTGGGGTCAATTTTGGTGACTACATCAGCAAGGAAATCTGTCTTATAGGCAAACGGAGAAACCCAGCCCCAAAAACTATGACTTTTTTTCTCACACTATATTACACAAAGAGGCAAAGATGAGAAAGAAAGATCAGCCTGATGTTGCCAACTTAAGCAACTGGCTGGAAGAGGACGGTGAAAGGCAGGAAGAGGAAGAACTGGAAATTGCAATAAGTGTTTGCAAAGTTCCCATTATTTGGTGGGCTCAGGACATTGTTTTGTTTTCATTTTGCCTCAGAATGAAAATTCCCCAAAACAGGTGATTTATAACACCTCTTTTCCAGATCTTCATGAAAGTGGATTTTGTCAGGACCTTTGCTTATTTAGCTACATCGCCACAAGGTCAACAACATTCATATCAAGACACCCAGGCTCTCAGTGTGGGGTTTACCCAAAGGCATGCGAAAAAGCAGTTAGGGAAGGCAGGCTAAATTTATAATAAATAAATTTATTTATTTATGTGGAAAATAAAACAGAGGATCTGGAAATGAAACCCACCAGGTGAGAGCCAAGCCAGCACATTCAGTTTCACTCCCAAGCCCCTTAATAAATGTCCTTTCTTTTACAGCCCTGCTAAATGATGTGCTATGCACTGCAGGGCTTGCTAGGCGGTATCTGCACCATGGCCAGCTGCTCTCATTTCTGAGAATTAGGTAACATCATCCAGTCCAAACAGTAGGGCTTTATTTCAGTCACAAAATTTTTATACTATAAAAAGATGAAAGCAGGGCCCCCTGCCCAGCCCCCAGTTTGAACAGCTAACTCTTTCCAGGTGGCTTTGTCTTCCCGTTGCCTTTGACTGAGCCGTGTTTCATTTCCAGGGGTTGGGGCCTGATCCTGCACTCGTACCACATGCCTGCCCTCTAACTGGATAAGGCCTGTTTTTCTGCTAATGCAGGCTGGATTGGGCCAGTCACATCCAGGCAGCAGCCTGGGTGGCCTGGGCCATGATGCTGCTTTCAGGAACGGGCAAAGTGATGCTCTTTGGAAACCCTCATGCGCACAGCCCCACTGCAGAAGATGCCCTATTTAGCCAGGGTTTCATAAGCCTTATTGCTGGCTTCGATGCACCAAGCTCAGTCAAGCACTGGGGTGTGGGATGTAGGGGGTTTCCAGAGCCTCTTTGGTGAACCTTGACTTTCAGAGAACATGTGCAACATTTGCCAAAGTACGTGAATTAACCCAGCCTGTCAACATCCATGTGTAGTCATATTTAAGAGTTCGTTGCTAGTCCTGGCATACACTAAAGCATACTTGATAGTCCAAAGTGATGTAAGGCCACCAAGAGCTAAACTTCTGCTAGCAACTGCCTGGCAACTGTGGGTGCACGCTCCGTTACCACCACAGTCTGTACCTGGCCTAAAATGGGAGCCAGATTTCGTACATCCATACTGCCAGATCTGATACGTCAACCAGTTCCACTTTCCCACACTGTTTTGCTTTTATCATGAAAAATGACTTTTTGGGTGAGTATGGCCATGCCTCATGCCAATTTTTTTTTCCAGCTACCCTGTAAAACACAGTGGGTAGAAACAACTCCTATGTGGAGAAAGTGTTTTCCTTTGGTACATCTGGTGCTGTGCTGAGGACCACTGTGTCTACATTGGTAGGGAGATTGGTAAGGCACACATTGCCCCAGAAACTTTCCTGATATAAATACCCTAGCAAAGACTTTGCACTGCATAGTATTCATGGGTAAGCATTTAGGAGCTAAACTGCAAGCATTTTTTTGTTTGCATTCACTGATGTTCCCATAGCTCTTCTGTAGCTGAGGCATGACAGATTGAAATAACTCCTTCTCTAACAAGGAGCTCTCTGGGCTTGGACCTTGCTCACTAATCCGTAAAAAATCATTTATGCTTGCCACCTATATGCTCTGAAGAACCATAAGCTTGCACCAATCTGTTTGCAGTCTTTTGCCAGTGAGAAGTCTGGTTGTCTAAATCCCCATCCAGACTCATTCATCTCACATCCATTCACTCTTCCTGACAAGTCTAAACCAGGCAGTCAAGGAGAGCTAACAAGCACAGGGGCTACAATTTCATTCCCACCAGTGAGAGACAAGGGGAGGTCTGACAAATACATTTTATATACACTCAGAAATCCACAGCATTTGTGTTTTCTGACATTTCAAATTAACCCATGTAAAATCCCAACAATTCTTGAAATACCAAGGCTGACAACAGGCCACACATCATGCTCATGGATCAGCAGTCGCAGAGACAGCCACACTGAGCTGTGTGCAGCAGCTAATTGCATGCTAAGAGCCAGGGCTGAAGAAGCAAGGCACAGTGTTTGCAGCTGACATGACAGGACCAAATCCCAGCACAGGAAACAAACAAATCCTTCTCTAAGCATGGCCAGCAAGTCCTCCGGCAGTAGCAGTGACAGGCTCTGCACATGGCTCACCACATGACTCTGTATGGGAACAGCTCACATTGTACCTTAGCTACTGCTCAAGGCGTGCTGTCACCCTCCCACTCACTTCCAAAATTGCTGGGTTAATAATTAAATCCCAAGATAACTGCAAGGTCAGATTTGCTTTGATCTCTGAGTATTTTTTACCAAAACGGCAGCATTTATCTTTTTGCAAGCCTACCAAGTAATCACAAAGAGGAGCAAAATGCCACGGGCGAAGCTGATACGAGACACTTCCACTTATCTCTATCAAATTGCTTACCTATTTTATTTAATCCCTGTCCAAACATGATTATGGCCAGAGAATCACTTGTATACATATTATCAAAAGAAAAAGTTGTACAAATGCAATAGGAAATGCACACAACCACTGTATCATTTCCCTAGGGACAGCCCCATTAGGTATGGGCCCCAGAAGAGCAAGCTGCAGAAGCACTATAAGCAAGAACTACTTCTCCAGCCCCTCACCTGGTTATTGTGGTAATGTGGGAGGAGAATCCCCCAATGCAATTGAAATATCAGTGTTCCATGCAAAATCTCAAACTCTCCAAGCTCTTCTAGCTCTTGATACATGTTTTGGGAGCTTTTGGGCTTGCAGTAGTTCTAACACCTTATTCAGCACTGGCCAGGTAGCCTAGCAATACATGGACACTCAGGTTGGAGCCTGAGGCTGTGAGATGGACAGCAAGGACAGTTCAAGTTCTGTGTGGAAAGGAGGTGGAGGAAACCACAATATAGAATCACAGAATCATAGAATCGTTAGGATTGGAAAGGACTTTAAGACCATCTAGTTCCAACCCCCCTGTCGTGAGCAGGGACACCTTGCACTAAACCGTATCGCCCAAGGCTCTGTCCAACCTGGCCTTGAACAGGGATGGAGCATTCACGATTTCCTTGGGCAACCCATTCCAGTGCCTCACCACCCTCACTGTGAAGAACTTCTTCCTTAGATCTAATCTAAACTTCCCCTGTTTAAGTTTGAAGCCATTACCCCTTGTCCTACCACTGCAGTCCCTAATGAAGAGTCCCTCCCCAGTATCCTTGTAGGCCCCTTTCAGATACTGGAAGGCTGCTATGGGGTCTCCACTCAACATTCTCTTCTCCAGGCTGAATAGCCCCAACTTTCTCAGCCTATCTTCATATGGGAGGTGCTCCAGCTCTGTAATCATCCTTGTGGCCCTCCATCCTGGAGCATATACCTTCGGATTCTAAGCTATGGTATCTGATATCAAAGCAAGTTTTTCTTAGCAAGGCAATAGCTTTTCAAGGTAACCTGATTTTAGGGTGAGCTCCAGGATTATTGGATGGTAGGACAATTTGCATCAGCAGAAGAACTTATATAATGTTAAATGTACCAGCCATCACAGTAACCTCTCAGCTGTGGAAGACTTTGCACAGCATGTAGATGTCCCTAGAATCCTAAAATCAGACCCTGCAAATACGCAAAGCTATAACAACCTGGAGTAAAATGTAAGTAGATAGCTTATATCCTGTGTAACTAAATAAAAACCATTCTGTACAAGTGTTCATTCCTATATACTGAGCAAACACCAGATTCAAGGACAAGCGAGGATAATGTGTTCAAATTACTTCCCAAGGAAATGAATGAGGAAATACTTTTCCTGTCAGTACTGGTCTTATATATGTGTTTGGTTTCTTTTAAGGAAAGACCCCTCTAAACCTCTCCATGCTCTAGCTTTTCTACAGTATGGAGACACAGTATGTGCATTTAACTCTGTCATTACCCATTACTGCATGTGAAACTGGAAAAGAAGTTCCCACTCTTCTGAGTCAAAAAACAACTTTTTTGCTTGTTCAGGGCATGACCAAAACCCAACATGAGCACTGCAATGCCACGACCACTCTGCCTGCACGTACTGAAATCTCCACATCTGCACACAGGTTTCCATCTCTCACGCCCTCAGGAACAGAGCAGGCAGTTATGGACATCACTGGGATACCCAAAACTGAGATAAGCCCTGCAGCATCCTGACATCTGTTCACCACCAATGGGTAACAGCAGTGCCATACATTAAATTACATGCCATGTGAAAAGTACTTCCTTTCATCTATTTTAAAGTGCTGCTAGCAGTAGGTGCTAGGATGTTTCTTATTTTGAGGTGATAGCAAGTAGCCTGTTCCCTGTTCACCTTATCCATCATATGTGCTTGGTTTTTAACACTGCAAATTCTGCTAGTCCCTCCTTACACAAATACCCATCTTCATTCCTTGTTCTCAACCCCTATTTCGAGATGCCCATTTTGTGAGGATCTGTCTGGGGCAGCATTCAGTTTCAGAGACATGAGGGGACCATTCCTACACAGAGCAGCACTACAGCAGACACTTTCTGATCCACACTATAAATATGAGTGACACTAGAAGTAACATTACCACTAGAACCAAAATCTAGAGTTGTACAGATTGGAAGAGTCAAGAGCAGGGCTTTCACCTCCACCAAGGCTACCTGAATGAGAAAGATGTAAGAGGTCCTTGGAAGATAGAAGGCACCAGCCTCAGAAAAAATGGTATTGGTCCAAGTACAACTTACCAAAACTGGACTTTTAACAGATTCTATAAAATTTCCAGGTTCCCTTCAGAACCCTTCTTTCTGTATCTTCAGTCCCAGCTCTATCTCAGTTTCACAGTGTGAAAAGGCAGCCAGTTAAAGATAATTGTCTCAGTTTGCTCTGCCCCCCTTTATTTGATTGCTATGGGTATTGTCTACCCTCTACTTTCTTTGTTGTTGTGCAGGAAGCACATCCTTCCTAGCAACCCAATAGAGTTTACAGGCCAGAGAGGTTTTGTCTGCAGTAACTGGTTTTTTTCTTACTACCACAATTCATGCAACAATGTGAGAAACTCATATATTTTTTAAGTGCCCTTCCAAACTTTTTGTTAGGGAAAATAGGTTTGCACAGAAGACTCAAATACTTATTAAAGAATTCTCATATATGCCTTGACAGAAACCTCACGGTCCCAGGAAACTTGTTTTGCAGCTTCTCGGTGCAGGAGGCCACCAGACAGCAATCACTCAAAAGCAGCATGCATCTCTTGTCTCTGTCACAGCAAAGCAAGCCTCTGGAATAAAGTGAATGGCTCATGCTTGTTTGTTGATTTGCTAAAGGTCTGAGGCTGCTTTCTTTGTCCTGTGGCTTTCCGTATTACCCCGTAATTAGGGCTATGATCATATCTGCAGCATCTGAGAACCTTGGGATGACTATGGTGAATGCAGTAAGTAGGAGGAGATCTAATAAGATATTCTGGGCTTTCAGTAATGCCCATGCCACCCTGCTGAGGCCAGTTAATTACTTTGGTGTAATTACAGCCAAGCTCAGTACTATTTACTTTCCCTGTAATGCTCCTTTCCCCAAAACTCTTCACAATTTTTAATAGCAAACTGCAGTATTCACCACTTACTGCCATAGAACACTGCCTGCATGCGTGTACACCAGCATCATTGAAGACAGGGAAGGAAATTGTTTTCCAGGGTTTCTGCTTCTCCTTATGGCAGAGCCACTCTTCCTCAGTGTTGATATCAGAACTCCCTTGAGGAATTTGCACCCAGCATTTAAATGCAAAACTGTGAATTTCCTTGTCAGTCTGCTATTTGGCAATCCGTCTCACCCAAAACATCCTACCTCAGAAGATAGCACAGATAAAAATCCAGATTTCACATCGATAGATGATCTACGGGCAACATGGGAAGAGTCAGGGTAACAGTGCTGACTGGCTGCTTTGGTGTTCTCTCAATATCTCCCTTTCTTATTTCATCTATGCCAAGCAGAGACAAAAAACTGAAGAAATCTTTATGGATGGCACAGCCAGGAGCCAGTTTTCATTTGAAATAGGGCCCATCTCTGGAATGTGGTACATCCAAACTGATAGATTAGCTGGACTAAATACATACTTTCAGTCTTGTTTCTTGAATTATGGTGTGACTTTCATGTCTTCTGATTTATCTTGTTGATTTATCTTGGATGCAAATTTGTCCCAAGGTCCACAAAACAGCTGAAGGAAGCTAGTGCTTTACACTCAGTGGGCATAGTCTGTTAACTAAATAGCCAAGGCACTGCTTTCTATTGCTATCTGGTCCACTGTCCCCTCACTGCCTCCAAGAATCAGACAAAATGATAAATTAAAAAAATAATTAAAAAAAAATCTAGGCCAAATCTACCCATGTCCTGGCAGAACCTTCCCTTTGAAGAAATGATTCTCCAACGAAAACCTTCCTATTTTTAAGGCTAAGGCGGTTCTTATAAGTGGTTTATAGGGGAACATTTTTGTGGCCTGTGGCAAGGTATTATTTTAGTAGCTAGTAACAAGCAATAAACTTTGGGCAGGAAAAGACTTCTATCTACCAGGGTTGGAATGCAAAAACAAACAACATATAAGTTAAGGGAGCATGAGGAGTACTGCTTCTACCCTTGTTTTGATTTATTCGCTTTGTGTGCTGTCACTTAGGAGCACAAGAGGAAGTAGAGCAGCAACACTTTGACAGAGGGATGAGTGAAATTGCCTGGATAAAGAAAGGATCAGTAGGCCTCAACCAATGCCCATTCAGCCAGCTGAAAACTGTTGAGAATCCACTTAGTTTCTTGATGGGCATACTGGGTCTTCCAGAACTTGCCCAAGTTGTTTGTTTGTTTCCTGACAGATGATTGCTGATTTCTAAACATGCCTTTGTACAGTGATGATTTCAAAACTAAACATTATTGCACAGTATGCTCCAAAACTCTGAATTCCACAACTCTCTGGTGCCACAGGCTGGAGATGGAGCTCAACTTCATGTAAATCCCAAAACGGAGGAGCATCTAACTCAGCACGCAACCTACAGGACCATCTGTGTACTCTTCCTTTCATATTACGGTCCATGTATTTATGTCCTTTTTCTTTCTTGTTCAACATTAAAAATGCATCACGGGGCAAACTGGGAAGATCAGAGGTTTCACCAGCTGAATGCAACACCTAGAAAGGCACAACAGGAAGCTTGTTCTTCATCCTCAGGTGAAGAAAAGCCTTTATTTCAGGATTTCTGCACATGAAGTCCCAGTATGCAATGCTAAAAAGCACAGTAGACAATTCAGACTGTCTTCCTGTAGTGAAAGACTTCCACACACATGCTTCTGTTGGAATGGAAGGATGCCCCTCAGAAGAAAATTCCACGTTCAGTTGTGTTAGTGCTAATCCACCATAACCCTTTGTACATTTCAATGGTAGTAACTCCATTTGTTTCCAGAAAATGCTTTTGCGTTTTTGCATTAATAGCTTTATGCCTCGTCTATAAACAGCTGTTACTTTAAAGCTGTAAGCAATTCATGGTCAACGTTTCAATTTCTTTTGTAATTTTTTTGTTTTGAAGAATAAAAACATAAAGGATAGGAGCCTATTCTACCAATTCGTAAAGTGGCACTTTCCTTCCCCAGGGAGAGAAAGATACCTTCTCCAAAATACAGCAGAAAACTCTGCCAGAACACAGAGCCCAGATCAGGCGATCAAGCCTGTAAATCATTGCAAAAGGTATTGGTTTACTGCATTAGATGCTTCTTGTTTGATGCAGGAATTGTATATGCTTTTAATACTGGTTATAAGCACCACATCTGAAAAAGATAGGAAGAGATTAAAGCAACAGTATCCGGTGGAATTTATTTTGCACTTTAAATTAAAAAAAAACCTACCAGGCAGCTTCTCTGTGTCTGAGCAGCGGGCAGGCTTATAATAGGAATATTCACATGCCTTTTACCAGGCAAGAGATAGTGGCTTTGAATTTATTCTTTTAATGTCATACCATTTATACATCATGGGTATGCAGAATATCATCGTCACACGGCAAGCCATGGGGACCACAGAGGGTGCACAGTTTTAGGCAGCAGGCCCACAAGCTGAACCTGATGAGCTCTTGCATAGCTTTTGCTGAATTGCTCCTATTAATGGACTGGATTGATGTCACTTGCAAATAGCAATGAAAACCAAAATTCCTCCTGTTCTACAGCCCGTGTTACATAAGCAGCTGTCCAGTGCATGAAGGAAAAAACAGATGACTGTCTCACTAATGCTCCCTATCATGCAAAACCTACAGATTTAAAATGCTCAGAAAAAGGCCAAGAAATGCATTCTTGGCACATCCTAGCAGTCTATATCCTGCCCTCAATTTTCACAGATATCAGTGGGAATTTCTGCACTGAGGACAACACTCAACATTACTGAAGGCAATAGCTACTCTCCTATTTGTTTCCAAAGAAGTGGTCTCCAGGTAAAACTAGCTGGAACATATTAGCCATCTCAGCCAACATCTTGTCAATAAACTTCAGCGTTCAGACATCTGTGTGAACTACAGATCAGGCAAGCAAGAAATGGTTCTATTCTACCACAGTCCTGAAACTTGGATTCATCCAGGAACCTTTCAGCCACAGATTCACTTTGGGCATCAATACAGCAACCAGCAGGAAATTTGTATAAATCCATTGGCAAGGTACTGCTTCACCGAGTATAAAATGTTTTCTGTCATTAGCAGAAGTGTTCATTATCAAGACAGATAATGTAGCAATTGAACAGCTAATCAGGAAAATGCTTAGGATGATAGAAAATAAATACAAAACTGCAGGTCAGAAATGTTGCCTTGAGGAAATTAAAAAGCACATTAATTGTCAAACAGTCAAGATTATAACATTGTTCCTTTATCTCAACACACATATTACCTCCTATAACCATCTCTGGGCATACATGAGCAACAGGAAGTCATCCTCACATGCTAATTTTAGCAAAATCAGCAAACTGATCAGCGTTCATTCGTTTTGCTTTGCATAGTGTTGTGGAGAAGACTTGTTTCTGTGTAAAGCACTTCTGCCTCACACCAGTACTTCTACTAGCCGTTTTTCCGTAACTTGTATGACTATTAGTAATTTGACAAAGGAATCAAACCCAAAGGGGTAAAGCTGACTCAATACGCCAGTGCAGCTTCCACACAGCTGGAAACCAGCACACTGGTGGAAGACCATTTCATAGTGAGCCCAGCACATGTCAGAAAGAATCTACCATGCTCCTCCGAGGTACCCCTTCAGAGCTAAACCAGAGGCGTGTGTGTGTCATTTAATTGCTACAGAACACACCAAGATCATAAAAACAGTGTGTAACCTTCCTTCAGTAGGAGGGGTGGCTACCTTCATGGCTGCTTACATGGGTCTCTTGGCCCAACACTTGTCTCTTGTATCCCTTTCCCATCCCTCACCTCTTGTGCCTGCTTCCTGACGTCAGATCAAGGGGATGCCCCATGTTCTGCTTCTCTTCCTGACACCCTCTGGGCACCCCAGGCAGCGTTCTGGTGAGGGCAGTGCTGTCCATGGGCTCAGCATGCTTCCCAGTGAAGACCCTAGATCTTCCCACACACCCAGCAGTCAGACCCATTATAATCATGTTTCCACCCCTCATGGATTATGCCTTATAAGGAGAAAATCTGTTTCACCATCACTTGTCCAAATTCTAGCAGATTTGCCCTGAACTTGGAGAAAAACACAGTCCAAAAGGACAGCCTTTTTTCAACCCATTTAATGAAAATCCTAGCACAGCTCAGTAACTGATCAGAGTTCACCACCTGAACTCTGGTACCTGAAACATGTCCCAGGAAAGAAAGCAGGCTGGGACTGGCTCAGGACCAGTCTATGCAAGGGGCAGCATCCAGAGGATCCTTATCTCCTTCCCCCCATTCAGTGGTGAAAACCAGGAACAACTGGAAAATCAGTTCCAGTAAGAGAGGCCTCCTCTGCTTTCTTTTTGCTGACAAGAACTGCACCTGAATTTTCATCTAAAATCATTGATCAACTTATTTTAACTTTGTTTTTACAATAATAAACCTTTTAAAATACTATTGAGAAGCAATAAGCAGCATATTCACGTAAGTTACATATAAGTTATATATATACTTGTGCAAGGCATTCAACACTGTCC
>NW_009942169.1:131923-144704 GCF_000696875.1 Nestor notabilis | reverse complement strand
CCATCAGTTCTGTAGCCCTATCATAGAAGGCTACCAGATTGGAGACATAGGATTTCCCCTTAGTGAAACCAGCCACCTCGTTGTTTTTAATGTGCCTCAGCATTCTTTCCAGGAGAATCTGCTCCAAGATTTTGCAGATGGTGCAAGCTCCTTTGAGAAACACCATGGACAACCACACTGTTCTTCTTCATCTCTGAAAACCCTGTAGGGACCTTACACTTAAATCAGGTATTGTACAAGCTTCCTTACGTAGCTCTGTCAATGCACCACAACCCTGAGCTGCAGTACTCTTGTATTTCTATCTCCCTCAGGAAAGACAGCATGGTTTGTACTGAACTGTAAGAAGAGCTCTTATTTGTACAAATTCTGCCCTTGCATGAGGATTCATAAAGGTCAGTTACAAGGAGAGGGCTGAATTTAGCTTTAAGCCAAGCTAAAACACCACCTTCCAGAAGAAAAGGGCTGATGAGATATATTATTCCACTGAGTATACCTCTATTGCACGTACAAAGACCAGCACCTTATTCTATTTCTTTGTGTTTATTTACATGATGCATGTTCTTCTGAATTAAAGGCCTTTACTTTTCCACTGCTTTTGCAGTCCATGGCGTATTTTGATTGGAAAATCCCCATACTTTGCAGCATGAATGAGAGCAAGTGCAAACATATATATGAGAGGAATAAACATTTTTAGACCTAAAAGCCCTTTCTATACAAAAATAAATATGTGCTCAAAGAAATGAATTTTCACAAACTGCTCTCACGCAATTGGAATTTCTATTCAAAGGAATGAAGTGCAACCACATCTCTAAAGCATCCAACACTTTGTATAGTTGTTCAGGTATGCTTGCTGCTTCTGGCGTTGA
Source organism: Nestor notabilis (assembly GCF_000696875.1). Lineage (NCBI taxonomy): Eukaryota > Metazoa > Chordata > Aves > Psittaciformes > Psittacidae > Nestor > Nestor notabilis. Next base: position 143,838 of record NW_009942169.1, on the reverse strand, counting down.
GATACCACCAAGCATTTTACTGCAATTGTATTTCCCTTAAGGACCTCTCTTGCAAATTCTCTTATCTGAATACATGCTATGGCAGAGAGTGATATGACTGAATTATTGTATCTATTTTGCAGTTATAAATTTGCACACTAAGTCTGAGAGGTGTGATGGGCAATCCCTGCTCTTCTCTGGTTATATTGAGTGTGAAGAGGTCTGAGAGACAGCCTTACAATGACTCTGGGAAAGAACAGAAGGAATTGCTGACTCCAGAGTCTACAGCATGCAGACAATGAGATAACACCATGTAGAGTCCCCTATGCAAAGTAAGCCACCCAGTTAGTCATAAACTAATACAGATGGATACCTAACTCCCAAGAATAGAAAAATACAAGTGATAATCATGGGACAGTGGAAAATGTTTACAATGGTTTACCATGGGTGTTCATCACAATCAAATGCAGATCATTATTCTCCAGCTAAGTTGGACTGTAGTTTTCGTGTTCTTAGTTCCATATTACCCATGGATATTCAGACAGCAACCATGGCTCGATATGTCCATTTCCATCACATCTGGTTGTGAGGTGGCTAGATCTGTATCAGATTGCTGAGCTGCACAAATGCTGCTTCCCAATTCAGCTGCTGCAAAACATTTCACATGAGTCTGAACAAAGAGATTACAGCTGGTCCAGGCTGAAGCAACATGTTTGCTTCCTTCTCCCTTTCATCTCTAAGCTCATTCATGCTGAGAGCAGATATAATTGCTCTGTATAAATACATTCAGGTTAGGCACTATGAAAGAAAAGATACTTAAGCAAATGGACAATGATGACACAAGGACAAATGATTACTAATGAGCAGTAAACAAATTCAATCCATAAATTAAAGTTTCTTATTATCAGAAGTTCTTAAACACCTTTCCACTAAAACTTGGAAGAAAAAAAATTTCATGTGAAGCTTTATGAATATATAGACTATGAGATACGATTGCTTACAACAGCAGAAGAATGGTCACACTTGGTAATCTAGGAGATCCCTTCCACTCCTATGCAAATAGTGAACACAAACTAAATCACTGCCTAGAGTTTATATTAGTCTTGCATTTTATTTTTATTCCAGGCCCTTTGGAATCTGACTTTTGTACTTTCAACCAAAGTTAATCTTGCAAAATCTCTTATAGATTCTTGCTGGTCAAATTTTAGAACCAACGCCTAATCATTTTCCTTTCTGATTTACCAGGTATCTACTACTTGAGCATGACCAACCCAATGGCTTATCCTCCTCAATTTCTGTGACTGGATTTTGAAGTCCTATGAAGGATTTTCTTGATCTGACTTTTGGCCCACAAAGTGGACCAACAAAGATCTGTTATTCTTTTCTTGTGTCTCTTTAGACCTGACCTGAAAAAGTACCCCTTCGCAAACATATCACAGTCATCATTCTATTCCAAAATACCTCCAATTAATTTCAGTCTTTGTAATGGACAACTACCTATTGCCTAGCATATTAAATACCAGGCATGGTAAATAAGAGCACTAAAGCCTCTTACGGGAATTGGTTATGGTATTAACAACCAGTTTTTCTAGACTAGGCTGAACCACCCTGAGACAATCTTCTTCCTACTTGTCACCCATGCTTGGGAACCAGTGGAGTGATGATCTATTCCCAGGTCTCTTGTGCTTCTCTTGTGGCTATGTTGCTGGTGAGGGCAAACCTCTTCACTCTTTTGGGAGTTCATTTCCATTTGTGTTTTGATTGCCTTTCAGATTTCAACTAAAAACTTCCGAGGAAAGGGACAGTAACATCATGTTTTGAAGACCCTACCACAAACACTTTTAAGTGCTACTGCAACCTCCCGCACCACCATCTCTGATATAACCCAGGTAACAAAATTAGACCCTGAAAAGTGGTCAGTAAAAAGCCTCTCTTGTTAAGGAGGAAACTGAATCTTTGTTTGGGAAAGGTAGATATATCACAGAGCTGTGAGTCAGCAGCTCCCACACAGATGGTGGGAAAGGGCAGTCAGCAGTCAGCAGGGCCTTAGAGAGGTCAGAAAGAAGGATTTTCAGGTGCCTGGATAGAACTCTGCAACTCAAAGTCCCCAAGTCAACTGTAACTGGACATGGAAGCAAGGACCTGCCTGCAAGGATTTTGTAGTCAGAGATAAATCTGTATATGACTGTTTTTCATTTCAGTTCTAACCCAGCTGCTTTGTACTTTCTCTCTTCAGAAAGCTGTGCTTCTCATTTGTGCTCTGCACAAGCTGGCTTTCTGAGTTTAGAGCCTCCCAGTTTTCTCTGGGGAACACACTATAAGAGAAGGTCTAAAAGACAGATCCACCTCATCCACCTCAAAGCTCTGGCCAAACCAGAGTCATGTCATACCTCTACAGTACAAAATCCTTTATCATTTTTCTTGCTTTCCATATGGCATAATAAGAAGGAAGAAGTGGAAAAATTTTAAATATAACAGGATATTTGTCTTGGTAATACTGTACCCCATGTACCAAAAGCTCTTTAGTGCCATAATGACTACATTTACTGAGAATAAGTTTAATTTAAAAATGCAAGCACGTGCTGACCAATTCACCAAAAGAGGTTTGCCAGTCTGCCGACAGGGTTCAGAGACTCCTTCTGAGCTCTTTCTCTTCTCCATCATAGCCCTTAGGTAAATGTTTGCAGGAAATTCAAATACTTGTGAGCTGGTGGAGTTGCTGCTTCACAAGCCCTAACAAAGGTAAGCACTTCTGTTTCGGCACATCTGCTGTTACAATACCTACAGCTTTTCCAGAACCAAAGGATTAACTTTATTGTGCATTTGCTCAGCAGATCTGGTAACACAATATTGTACTTCTAAGCATACAGATTACTCACAAGTTTCTGGATGCTACGTCTTTAGATACTCGCTCTACTTAAAGATAAGTGTTGAATCTTGCAATCCCAGAAACATCCAACTGATGTAAAAACCAGTTATACCAAGGGCCAGATGGATGCTATTTTTCCTCAGGTTGTTTGGATATTCCAAATGTAACGGTTTTATTATTATTTCTTGCACTTTAATATAAAACAGATACAGCTTGTTTGTAAAGGCTGCTGTGAGCCATTTTTTCTTTAGATTTATAAAATAAAACAACAAAGGAGGTAAGGAGGTAGAAATCAGTTTTGTATTACTTTATCATAAAAGGGAAATAAAGACATATTAAGCTAGATATTTACTTCTTTTAAAATATGATATATGTATTAAAAGGCATTTTAGGTACATGTATAGAGAACTTCTAGAAACCAGGAGTTATGCCACAGACATCAATTATTCTATTTTTGGTAAGGGTAAACTGAAATCTAAAAAAAGCATATCTATGTATATATGTCTGTGTGTGCAGCTGAACACATGAGCCACATTATTAAATACTAAAACACTTATAGAAGCATTTTCCTGGAAAGTCAGGTGCCATTTTATTTTCTGGTTTATTTTTCCGAATGACCATCATCCTGTCCCAGTCTAGAGACTAATCATTAGAAGTGCTGAGTTCTCACAATTTCCACCTGACCCCATAGCAGCTGAGAGCTCTGCACTGCTGTACGTTGGCCCGGTTGCCTAGTACTAGCAAGGCCTAAAACGACTAAAAATAAACATGCATTTATATTGAAGGAAGCAAAATGTGACTGACAACCCTCAGAGCAATTTGTCTGCTAATCAGTTAGGAAGCTTCTCTCATAACCTTCGTCTCCCCGTTCAGTCGACCTTTTCTGTGGAGTGTTTTGCCCTTTGACCTAAGGAGAACCTGAGCCTCCAAGTGGCTTTATTTAATCTGAGTACTGTATACAACTGACTTCTTTGCACATTAGAGACATGAGACAATCTAATTGCAAAAGCTTGGAAATAAACTGTTTCCCTGAAGTAAGTGTGCAATGAGGATGTCCACTCAGATGAATGTATTCCTTTCCTCACAACTAAGGGAAACTGATGGGCTATTTAAGTGTTTTATAAATAGGCATCCTTGAAATGTAAAACATTTAATTACAAGAAGTATTGTTATTGCTGCTGACTTAATTTCACTCTGCTTCCAGTTACTTTATTTTATTAGAATTGAGGATTTCTTCTCAACCATATTATAAAGCATCTTGCATTATAAATCCTTAGGTTCAGATGGTGATCATTTTTTTAAACATTCATTTTGCCTGGGCTGATAATTGCTATGCTGAGTTCCCATTCAAAAGCAATATTACTATTATTGTTGCGAAAATTCAAACATGAAGATTTCAGCCACTAGTGAGTGAATGACAGAAGTACAATTTCCAAATTATAAAAACACATTTTGACTTTAGTTCTTACAAGAACTCTACAGCCAACATGGAATGGATCTGTTCCATTTTAGCATGGACATAATCCTAACTGAGGAAGTAGCACTTAGTCTTGGTGTGGAGGAAACTGGTTTTATTTGACTGTGTTCTGAGAGTTTAAAAATCCGACATCTAAGCCTATCAGGTACACAATTTAAATGCTCTTTAGAGTCCACATTACCAACATGTTGAGTATCCTTCCTTCCCAGGGGTTTTAACAGGATTGAGGCTTCCCAGAAGTTTTCACTGTACCACAGAACTGTGCCTACAGAAGCTGTGGACTATATATGTGGTTAGAGATTACTTTGCCATGCCATCACTGACTAGTCCTAACAGTGGTTTGCCTGAACTTCCAAGTCTTAGAATAAAAGGAGGTTCTGAATTCAGATGTTGCCATATGATTTTTAGAACAGTACCATAAAACAGTCCCTTGCTACTTTTAGAGAATATTGTCTGCATGTCCCTGAGACAATTTAAAATTCATTTGTCAGGTCTCTCTTCATTTACAAAATGTTGAATTGTGCTGAAGCTCTAATTTATCCTTGAAACAAAAGATTCAGTTCTGCATGCAGGCACTTCATTAACTCAATAGGGATTAATAGTCAGACAACCTTCTAAATAAATAGAAGATGCAGTGAAGCTGTGCTTTTCTAGACCAACCTCAATATTAACACCTCTATAAGAAGTATGTAGACAGTTCATAATCTGCATCTATGTTATCATATGTAATTTAGTTTGATAGGAGTTTACTTCAAGCAATATGATGAAACCTCAGTAACACATATACTAAATAGAAGTCAGTCAAAATGACTCTGAGCTTCACAACTGCCCGATGACATGGTTTGGGCAGGGTATCAAGACAGACTTTGTGGATAATCACCAGTACCACCCCGAAAGCACCAACAATGTGTTACTGCCTGCAAACGATCACCTCCTGTCCTGCTTGGGTGCCACTGAAGATACTAGTCTTATTCACTGCAAGGACGAACATGGTAAAGACTAACTAGTTCCATAAAATACCAGATACCTGGGCTGGGGTACAATTCCTGCTCTTTCAGACACGAGCTGTAAACTTAAATAAGAGACATAGCCCACCTACATTCCGCATGTGACATGGGAACAACAATCTTTCCTACCTGATGCTGGGGAAGATAACCATAGAGACAGGGATGGTGTTTGAGGATGTATTCATTGTGTGAGGGTTGACACCTAAAGTCAAGAGCATGAGTAAGTGTGGTCTGCTGGACCCTTGCTTCCCATGCAGTCAGAGGAGAGGACTTATACTTGCTGTATCAGAAGAACTGACCAGTCAACACAGGATAAGTGCACTCTCAATATCAGTGTCTCAATGGGTGTTTAAAGTTAATTGAGATCAAGGTAGGCCATCTGCCAGACACCATGACGAAACCTCTCTATCAACTGTGGAAGGAGCCAAGGTCTTGAACATTTCCATAGCAGATACTCTGAGAGGTCTTTTTAACTTAGGTAGATAATGCTAATGATGATCCTTAGAGACTTCGGTGAGGTAGGCACTATGAATACTGCAGAGAAAGAAGTTCTTAATGGCTCCAAAAGCTGCCAAGCACTTTATTTTACTTGAATGTTCCATCATCTTGCATTTTTCCTATAGCTATATTTGGCAGAGTATTTCTACTGATTTGCTGGACTAGTTGTCCTCTCCCTTTGGCAAAATTATTAATCAGGACTACAGACTAGCATTAGCATTTCAGCTCTTCATATAATGATCATACCAATAAATATCTTCTATTTCAGTAGCATTTAACCACAATCAAGATGAAAATCTAATGTGCCCAGCTGTGAACAGTGACTTACCATTAGTTTACAGAAGCACCTGATACAGATCTAAATCGATTTTGCACAGCTGGTTTTTTTTTCCTTTTTTTTTTTTTTTTTTTTTTTTTTTTTTTTTTTTTTTGTGGGGAACAGAGAGGGAAATCAATTTCTGTGCCAAAAAATGTGGACGTTGAAAACAGATGCAAGCATTTACTTTTGTGCCATGCAGTTGGGAAAAGTGCTCCAAGAAATGGAGCTCTTCAAGGAAAAAATAGAATTATAATAAACTCCTGTTGAAAAGAAATGTTCATTTGGTTCATATTTTGGATGATTATTAAGCTTTCCATCCACTCCCTCTTCCCCCAACTCCAGACAGATTCTGAGGAAGGTACCAGAGTTTTCCATGACACAACAAAATCGTAGAATCATAGAACCAATTAGGTTGGAAAAGACTTTTAAGATGACCACGTCCAACCTTTACCCCAGGACTGTTAAGGCCACCATGAAACTATGTCACTAAGGCCCTCACCTACATGGTTTTTGAACACTCCCAGGGATGGTGATTCCACCACTTCCCTCGGAAGCCTGTTCCAATGCCTGATCACCCTTTTGGTGAAGAAATTTTTCCTAATATCCAATCTAAACCTCCCCTGGAAAAGCTTGAGGAGGAACCTCTTGTCCTATTGCTTGTTACTTGGGAAGAGAGATCGATCCCCGCATCACTACAACCTCCATTCACATAGTTGTAGAGAGCGATAAGGTCCCCCCTGAGCCTTCTTTTCTCCAGACTAAACCTTAGGTCCCTCAGCTGTTCCTCATAAGACTTGTGCTTCAGGCCCTTCACCAGCTTCATTGCCCTTCTCTGGACCTTCTCTAGCACTTCAATGTCTCTTCTGTAGTGAGGGGCCCAAAACTGAACACAATATTCGAGGTGTGGCCTCACCAGTGCCAAGTACAAGGGGATGATCACTGTCCTGGCCCTGCTGGCCCCATTGTTTCTGATACAGGCCAGGATGCCACTGGCTTTCCTGTCTGCCCGGGCACAAGCTGGCTCATGTGCAGTTGTTAATCAGTAACCCCAGGTCCTTTTCCACTGAGCAGCTTTCCAGCCACTCTTCCTCAAGCCTGTAGCATTTCATGGGGTTGTTCTGACCCAGGGGCAGGACCCAGCACTTTGCCTTGTTCAACCTCATACCATTGGCCACAGCCCATCAATCCAGCCTGCCCAGATCCCTCTGCAGAGCCTTCCTACCCTCCAGCAGATCAACACTCCCACACAGGTTGGTGTCATCTGCAAATTTACTGAGGGTGCACTCAGTCACTTCATCCAGAACATCAATGAAGATGTTTAACAACACTAGTCCTAATAGCCCTGAGGGACACCGCTGGTCACCAACTAGATGTAACACCAAAAAATAAGCAAAATCTGTTGTGACAACTGACACCAAGATAGCCTCCAGAATACTCACAGAAGCAGAATAAAAATCAAAACTACTGCTGAGAAATACAAACACTGCAACAACCAAAGCTTTATTCTGGCTTGGAGGCTCTACCTGGTGAAATGCACCTGCTTTAGGCACTTCTATGGCCACTTTACAATAATATCTCAAAACTTCATGCCTTCTAAATGATCACATTCTCTAAGAGGCATTATTTATCCCAGTTTTACACAGGGGGAGTTGAAGCAAACACAAAGATTAAAGGCTTCATCACCAAGATATTTAGATGCTTATGTCTTGATTGCTTTCAATGAGAAGTTAGGAGCCTGAACACCTTTCAGTAGGAGTCACCTACAACTGCATGACTCTGGAGGTGACATGGCAATTATGTGGCAGATCAGGGAAGAATTCCAGGAGGAAATTTTATCCAAATTTAATTTTAACTCATGTCTTCCTACTACTGGTTAATACCCAATCAGCTAGATTAATCTTTCTTGTGTTTTGTATTTTTCCTAACCCTGCCCTACCTCTCTACCCAGGTAAGAATACACAATGGTGCTATAGCAAAAATGCTCTTCACATCTCTTTGCAAGTTATGGGCACCTGTCACATCAATGCCATCACACATGTTGCTGCTGTAAAAGAGTTCAACATAAATTGAGTCTGTTCATCAGTTTTCATATTAATCAAATGGCTTGTTGGACACAGCAATTGGTAAAAGACACAGTGCACAGTGAATTATAAAAGAGAAAGTAGGTGCCATCCTATAGAATTTTAAAGTTTCAAATAGACACATTTGCACTAACTGCTGTGTCATGATATCACTTGGGAAGAATGTCCGCAGTGTGTTTTCCATCATCTCCAACTCAGTGTTGAATCTATTTTATTCCTTGGTGTTTTCTGCTTTTGTTCTGTCTAACATAAGGAATAAAGAGATTTATACAGTTAACATTTAAATGATTATAATAACTATTGTAACAGTAAAATTAGTATGTGTAATAATGACAAGTTGAATGAATGTACAGTTTGCATACAGGGCTTTAATTCCATAATCTCACATGCTTAAGCTTTTGGATGGACAAGGAGGCGGATTACTTATATTAAATGTCTTTACTCTTTTTTTGATACGCCGCTCTTGTAAGTTCACCAGCAGAATACTGAATTTAAAATACTAACTTTTGTTACTTACTTCTGTTGGTCCTCTTAGGAAGAGACCATGGACTTCCAGGCATCTGGAGACCCCAGCCTGAAAACTGTTAACTTACATGCTTAAAAACAAGTAGCTTTTAGAGGGTTGTTGAATCAGCAAATACAAACATACATTAGTTATTTGAAGAAGTTCATAATAATTTTTTTAATAACTTCTTTGATGAGTGTAAATTTATTACTTGGCTCTATTTCAATTCAGTACTCTTTGCTTGGGTAATGTGTGCTTCGAGATTATTTTCATTTTACCACACTAGTTATGTGCACTAATCATGTTCTATCTTGTTGTAAGTAAATAGCTAAGGTATTGCACAGAACTGTTTGATCAAGTATAGCATGATTTAAGAGAATGGTTATGCCTTTATTTGTCTCATAATCCTGCTTAAAATCTGTATGAATCATTAGGGTAAGATGCATGTTAATAATAGCTTCCACATAAACATTTATATATAAAAAGCTAAAATATTTGCTGTCTTATTTTAGTAGATTTAAAGTGTCACTGTATTTTTCCATCAAAGCAAAACACTTTTAAAATATTTCACTTAATATATGTGTTCTGTCCCTCCACTCACTCGTGTCTCAGTTCATGAGTGATATCAACCTACGCCACATGATTTGAAAATCATGAGCTTTTTGGCCTTTAAAACCTCATGATAGAAAGGCTGCATTTTTAAGCTTCCTTCTGACAGTATTAGTAAAGACAGCTCTTGAGAACAGGAATACATCTCAAAAACAGCAAATCACCAGTCTTATTTCAATTCTTACGAGGCAACACACCAAGCTGTCTCTTGGCACGTATAATGTATTTATGGACTCTACCAGTGGATTTCCCTGGCCGTGTTCCCTCCAAAACTGGAGGGCACTGAGAGAGGGATGTGGCCCTGTCTTACGACCACACTGCACAAATCCATCCAAGTGAGCCTCTATAACCTTTTTTTCCCTTCATCATTTGCCTATCTTTGGTCTTCCGTATATTCCCCAAATAAAATTGACCCCCTGTCAATATAACTGTTCCTTATACCTTGATGAAATGCAAACATTTTATTTTGCAACAGGCCAGTCAGAATTTGGTTTGCCAGGCTGTGCATGGAAACATGTACTAAGAAACTAAGAAAAGGATTTCTTCCTTTCCCTTTACTGTGAATTGAGCTAAAAACTGTCAAGCTCTACCCAGGCAGTAATACTGTGTCTTCACTCGATGCCAGTATTTATGGCCTTTTTGCTGTTTTTTTACCATAACAGATTGCACAGATTGGACTACTCAGCAGACCACATAGAAGTTATACAATATTACACAACCCTTCCACAACCCTGCTGCTCCAGACTGTGTCTCTGTCAATTCGGTCATTGTCTCACTTCCTTTTTATTTGGCTCAAATGTGCTAATTTGGAGTTTGAAAACTTTCAAGAATTAGTCTGACATTGTTGCAGCCTTGAATATCCAGGCTTATTCATCCTGAAGGTGGCTCCAGGGAGACCTGATAGCTGCCTTCCAACACCTAAAGGGGGCCTGTAAGAAAGCTGGAAAGGGATTTTTTACAAGAGTATTTAGGGATAGGACAAGATGCGATGGCTTTAAGCTGAAAGAGGGGGAGATTTAGATTAGATGTTAGGAAAAAATTCTTCACTGTGAGAGTGGTGAGGCACTGGAACAGGTTGCCCAGAGACGTTGTGGCTGCCCCACACCCGGCCGTGTTTCAGTGAACATTTCAACCCCAATCATTCTATGATTCTACAAATATGAAAATGTAAAAGGGAGAGTCATGACTAAAAAAGGTGAGGTGTGCAATTGTCCTGGGTTCAGCTACATCAGTCATTTTTTCTCCTTCTTAGTAGCTGGTGCAGTGCTGTGGTTTTGACTCTCAGTCTGGGAACAACGCTGATAACACCGATGTTTTTAGTTGTTGCTAAGTAATGTTTACGCTGACCAAGGACTTTCTCAGTCTCATGCTCTGCCAGGGAGGAGGGGAAGCCGGGAGGAAGCAGAGACAGGACACCTGACGCAAACTGGCCAAAGGGGTATTCCATACCACAGCACGTCATGCCCAGTATATAAACTGGGGAGAGTTACCCGGAAGGCCCAGATCGCTGCTCGGGTCGGGCTGGGTATTGGTCAGCAGGTGGTGAGCGGTTGTGTCCTCTCCCCTTTTTATTTCTCTTATCATTATTATTGGTAGCAGTAGTGGTTTGTATTATACCTTAGTTACTGGAGTGCTCTTATCTCAACCCATGGGAGTTACATTCCTCCGATTCTCCTCCCCATCCCTCCAGGAGCTGGGGGAAAAAGGAAGAAGCGGGGGAGTGAGCGAGCAGCTGCATGGTTCCAAGTTGCCAGCTGGGCTTGAACCACGACAGCAATGCAAGCATATGTACCATAAACATGATGCAAACACATGTGTACCATGAATTAAATTACCTGTTCTGCCTACCTAAACCTCCACATTACTGCACATAGACTAATAAGTGTTTCACACACTATTCCTAGTCAAGAGCCACAAGACAGGGTAGGAAAGAAACACCGTTGTAAGTCCTGGAGTGCCCTGTTTGGACAAAACATGCCATTCACCACAGTAAAGGTCCACCACTGTGATTTGCATCAGATTTGTGGAAATCTTGAAACTCATTCAGTAATGTGTCTGGTGCCCCTTCCACCTTACTTTGACACAAACCGAAGAATTTTGCTCAGTACTACTAAATGAGCAGGCCGAATACTAAAACATGATCTACTGATAGGTATTGAAACCCATCAAAATAATTGGATAAACGACACCTTCTCTTTGATTAAATGTCCCAGTCAATGTTGACTGCAACTATTAAATAGGAAGTATCATGTGTTGATGGATATTAGTAAAGCCATGTCTGCCTGCAAAACCATGGAATTGTTCACATACCCCAGTTAAATTAGTTTGTTTTAATATCATGTCTTAATTTTTTTTTAAATTTATATTAATAAATATTTTAGTACTTTGGAACAGACATTCAAGACAGCAGGAAAGAAATGTAGAGTTTTTCTATCTCATTGATAACTAGGTGATTGCTTACTGGTACATCCTTTTTCTCCCATACTCTGGGTCAATAAAGAATTGTTAGCTGCATTATTTTTTTCTATGCGGATGATGATGTTTTTCAACTAACTACATGCAGACTTCTTT
>NW_009942169.1:110972-131844 GCF_000696875.1 Nestor notabilis | reverse complement strand
ATACTGCCCCAGGACTGGGGAGATGACACTTGTGATCTTTCTTACTTACTGATTTTAAAGTCTGATAATAAAAAAGAAAAACCTTTTAATAAGGTGAAACCACAATCCCTTCTTGAGATACTGGGTAATATAACTCAGGTTGCTGATATAGATAGATAGATATGTTTTTCCCTTTAGGATGGGAATTCAAAATAAACACCAACTAGACTAAATAGACAGAATTGCAAGGTGTTTACATGATTCAGAAAAGAGTTTCTTAGTAGTATTTACAGGATATCATTAAGTTAGAAAAAGATGCTGCTTATGAAAAAGGAAGAGATTGGTATGAACAGCAGTAGTAAAAAAAAATAAAATATATATATATATAAAAAGACAAAAAAAAGTCTCAAGGTGCGAGAGACAGAGTTTTGTCCAGAAAGATGTTTTTTGATAATAAGGTAGGTCAGCAAAGGGGTGAACAAAGGGGATCCAAGAAAACACTAGAAGAGTAGGAGTCTGCTAATGATGGCAGAGGACACAGTTGAGGACTGTGAAGGGAAGAGATGTTGCAGTTCTGGAGATTATATAAAAAGACAAAAAAAAGTCTCAAGGTGCGAGAGACAGAGTTTTGTCCAGAAAGATGTTTTTTGATAATAAGGTAGGTCAGCAAAGGGGTGAACAAAGGGGATCCAAGAAAACACTAGAAGAGTAGGAGTCTGCTAATGATGGCAGAGGACACAGTTGAGGACTGTGAAGGGAAGAGATGTTGCAGTTCTGGAGATACGTAGAACTAAGGACAGGTCTTTAAGGACAGCCAAAACCAAAAGTGTCTGCATTTTTAGGAGAAAGAGCCAGAAAAGAAAGCTAATTAAAATGGTGGTAAGATGAGAACAGGGGCAAGAAAACAGATATGAAAGAAGAGTAAATACTTCCAGTATATGTAAGTTAGCTACCAAATGAAAGAAGTCTAGAAGCCACAATGATGTCACAAAGAAGGAAGGATATCAAGACTCAGTCACACTGGGTAACGTGACAAAGAAGAGATACAGAAAATACAGATGAAATTTTCAAGGTCCTGCAGTGAACCAGATTCTCCAGGAAGACAGTGGGGATGTGGCAATTTTGGTGCCATTTTCTAACAGGTGACAGCATCTAGGCTGACCAAATTAAAGAAGGAGGATCCCCAGTGTCTGACACAGCATTATTCTTTCTTCACAGTGCTTTCCTTTAGCAAAATCTTTCATGTGATTCCCTCTTTCTCTTGCTCAGGTATCTCCTTTCTCCTTCTTTCTCTATTCTTCATTATCCCTTTCTTCCTCTCTTGTACCCTTCACCACTCACTCTTGGGACAGGAAGCAGAAGAGAGAAGGAGAGAGAGACAGAGTCTCTTCTTCATAAAGCTTATCCTTAATGAGACAATTTCTCCAGGGCAAAGAAAAGTCGCAAAATCCTATTCACAAAAACATGTAACTGCATATGCAAACATAGACAATTATGCATCTAATTTGCTGTTTGTACATGCATTTAATCTCATAACCAGAGTGATTATTTGTACGAAGTAGGTGATCTATTATGGGAATGAAAACCGGAAGTGCAGTGAAATGTTTATTTAACTTCCTTAAAAAAAAGTTGTGTTGGCTTTTGTATATATTCATGACACTTCTCTTACATTGCCAGCCATCAGTAAAGTTAGTAATTGTCATTAGCAAAAGACTCAAACATTGACTGACAGTAAAAGCCAGTAAAATATTCACTTGTCAGTAAAAATGGCAATTTTATTTGGAACTTTTCATTGCTTTGGCGTAAGTTTCTGGACTGTTTGAGCACTTTTAATATCAAAGGGCTTTATTTATCATAGTTGAAACGATGGGTTCTGTAAAAACTGACACAAATGACCATAAACAGAATTAGTAAGAATCCCAAATTGCCTTGAAAAATGTACTCAAAATTGCATAAGTTAAATCAAAATTAAAAATCTGAATATGTATGGGAAGACAAAATGCAATTGGATGATATTATAGCACTAGTAGTTTGGAAAATTTCTTTGTTTAAATTGAATCAATATTTTGAGGAGTGTATTTTTCCCCTTCCCACTGAGATTCATTTTCAAGATCAAATTACTTAGGAACCTCCCTCCAAAATCCTCTAAGAATGTACTTGCTAACATTAAAGCATGGGTTGCACAGGCTTAAACACAGTGGTGATTTCTCTAGGCATCAGGACCTGTATTCCCTGTGACCACCACATGAATTAGCAAAGTTCATTTCCAACACCGCTGCTTGACTCATTACCACAGCCCTCCTAGTAAGTGAGGTGCTTCACAGGGGACCTGTAAAACAGCTGCCCTCTGGGTGTCTGGTTTTGGCGGCCTTTCCCATCTGTTTTACCTGTCTCTTCTTCTGAATAATATATTTCACCATCTCCCTAAGTAGAGCACCTGGCCCAGAGCTAACTCTTTCACTTAAATTATTCAGAGCTGAAAACTCTTTGGTTTAAACTCAGATAATGTAATGACTCAGCAGGACAAAACCCTTAACTTCGGAGCAACCATGAACATTTCTAGGCTTTATATTCTATTAGCAGCTTAAAAGCTTGGCTGCGTAAACTATGTACAAAAGCACAGAGAAATCCTTCATCCTCAAACATCTCTTCCAAAACCTCTTCCAGCAGTGAAAATTTTCCAAAGCAGGGTTGCTTTACCTTCCTGCCTTTCTGCCACATCTCAGTGTCACAGGAAGCCATAGGATGCCTTCATGTGTGTGCACTACAGCTGGCTTGTCCCTAGTCTTTATGCAAGGAAAGCTCTTGTTAAAGCCACTGAAAATTGGCTGCTGGGCTGGGCTTTGTGCACATCTGTTCTCTTCACAAGCAGGTTTTTGTTCAGAAACACCAAAAGCCACCCCTGTGCAGAGCTCCCATGCTAGCTCCATACTCCACTACCTTTATCTCATGAACTCTACAGTTGGAATAATTTCTCCCCACCCCAGTTCATAATAGCATGGAGACCTGCCATAGCCCAGCAGAAGGGGGCTGTGCAAGGTCTCTGTTTTGGGATGTCACAAAGGAAGAAACTGAAAACCCAAATAGTAATTTGGGGTACAACTTTGCTAACCCCTGTCTGTATTGACTGAGACAGTTTCAGTCTTTTTTTTAAGCACTTGTTACATTTGTTTTCCCACAATGGCACCACTGTTTTTACCCACTTAATTAAGCTCAAAAAGCCCAAGATCAGCTTATTTATATATTTCTTATTTCTTTTGGAAATCTTCTGAAGCTATTTAGAAGACAATCAATACAAGAAGATGATTTGTCTTACAAGATACTAGCTTCAGCAAGTGTCTTTATCACTGAAAGAAGTATTACTTAATTTATTACTTAATAAAAGGTATCAAGGTTATAATATGAGATTCCAGATCAAGGGGTATCTTGAGGCCTTTCCCACTTCAGGTTGAATGAAAGTAATAAATTGTCCTTGGTGAGAAAAAAATTTTCATAAATGAAGGAACAGTACTTAAGGAAGCTGTTTCCAAATGGCTTTGCCTCAGTGTCACAAAGACAAGCATGGGAAAAAAGAAAGAATTACTAAAGCGAAATCAGTTTTGAAAAATTAGCACCTTTTCACTTCTCCTGCAGCCAAAAAATCCCAAATATCTTGCACATTCATTTACATGAACCAGCATAGCTCCTGCTGATAGAACAAAAAGAAAATACAGTAATTTTTATCAGATCACACCTAAACAAAGATAAAATTAACTTCAGCTGAATTTTTGCCTGCATAAGTACTAAATAATCTGACACATTTGCAGAAACTAGTATTGTCTGTTTACTGTAGGGATATCCATAATGCCCATCACTGTAGCTCCTACAGGCATGATATGAACTGTTTCATTTTCCTCTGGAAGTTTATCAAGTATCAGGTTTTTGCTTTTTGCTCCAGCTTCAGGAAATCAGGGTCATGGATTTCAAATTAAGTGCTTTGTACTCTCCGAGGGCAGTGAGAAAACACAATAGTACAGACAAAATCTAATCAAAGTACTTTGGCTTTCTGCCTCCTTTTTATTTTACAATGGGGGGAAAAAAAGGTATAAATTCAAGGTGCGACGAATCCCTTCAGGAGTTCCCTTCCTGTGTATGCTGTCTCTCGCCAGAAATGCGAGACTGACAGAATGATAAAATGTGATGCCAGGTCCTCTTGCCCATTCGATGACCCTCCCTCAGGTATCAGGTGCCTTGCTTGAGCTTTGAGGTCGACCAGACACCTCCCCTGAGGCTTACCTGGGCTGAAGGATACATCTACCCGAAAATCCGCTCAGGTAGAGCGGCTGTTATCTGAGCTAGGATCAAAGTGCCCCTCTACACTCCAGAGAAAACATCTTCCAAGCTGGTCGTCTTTCTCCACGATTCAAATGAATGTTGAATGAATCTCTCGGGACAGCAGTTGTTGTGCTGAGGAGATAGCTGTCAGAAATACTTTATCATGAAAGTTCAGTTCCTTTCAAGGCCTTTTATTATTAATAGTCATCACTGCAGGGGAGCAGTAAACACAGACCCTATTTACTGTACAAATTGACATATTATAAACCACAAAAGCCATCCTGGTGCTTTGCTACTTTACCTTGCTTTTCAGCATGCTAACTCGAGGGAGTCCTTTAACCTTTGTGTTGCTAGAACACAGAAAGAGAATTTTGGTTTTGCATGGCCAGGTTGGACTGGTTAGAGCAGCTAATTTTTTGAGGGTCATTGACTTGGAGAGTGCATGGACGACTGTGATATCAGTACTGTATGAAAGGTGAGACATTACGCTCCACAGTGACTCTACAGAAAAAAAATCAAAGGCATTTATCCCTCTGTGAACAGGACACAGGATGTGTCCTACAGTAGCTCATGTTTTGCACCAGATTTCTGATAGCTTCCACCTTTTTTTGCTGCTTGCTCAGGGCATTGCACTTCATACAAAAGATGGGCATGATTTCTAAAGGTAAGTAAAAGATTGATTCCTTCAGTAGTAGTATGTGAGGGAGGTGAGCAAGTAGCTTCTAGGTAGCATAAGAAAACATGGCAAGATGAGTCCTAGCTGTGGGAAGGACTTAGTCCTGCTCCAGCCCACCACGGTTGTGGTACTATGAGCAGATGAGACTTTGCAAGGTCAGTTTTCAGTGCAATATTGGATTTTAACGGCCTGGTGAAAAACTCTTAGAAACAAACTATACAAGCACCAGTAGAAACAAAAATGAGCAAGACAGATAGCAACAGCCCAGAGGCAGGGCAAGTAATAAACAAACAATACCAAGTTAAGAAAAGACAATCTATTCCACTTGGTAACAGATGGGCCTGTACTTGTACTTTGTGTCTGCCCCCTGCACTTTGGCTTCAATCTGAAAATCTCTCACAGGTTTTTTGAGAAAGTCTTAAAATCATACTGAGGAGAGATAGAGGACAGTGCACAGTCCTCTGCAAGCAGACAGACATGCTGCAAGGGGTAGGGTGGCAGATGTGTCACAAAGTCACAACTCAGTATGTTGCCAAGTCATGACTCTGCAAAGTGACACCTGAGCAAGCTCCAATTTAGCAAGTCACGATCAATTCAGTGAGTCATGGTGTCATCACACAGCAAGCCACAAGACACACAGAGGTGACACAGCAGATCTGGATGTGGTGAGTCAACAAGTGACAAGGGTGAATCAGCAAGTTTAAAGCAGCTAAAAGCAGTTCTAGATACCAGTTCAAACGCAGTGCAACTGTGCTAAAGTGGCAGCACCATATGGCAGACATTGAGTGGCCTCTGTGACATGTATCGAAGGGTTCACAGGCAAGTTCCCAACAGGGAGAGTGTATCTCTAAAGTCACCCTCACAGCTGTCACAAACTGATAGTGTCAGAAGAGATGTGGGGAATTGGAGGGAAGTGACAGTTCCGTTGTTCCCACACTCCCTAAAGTCATATCCTCAGAACAGGTTTGAAGCACAAGCCTGGGGAGGGTGGATGAGGGAACCACTGAGCAGCTGCTCTGTGCAGAGAAGGCGTCATTCTCGGAGGCTGTTGATTTGGTCTCACTCATGAATATTATATTCTATTCAGTGTAAAAAACCAAACAGCAAGGGGGTGGAATCGGCTGCTTTTTAAAGTACAGAACATGTACTCTGAGAGTGTTCAGAAGTGGTTCTTCCAGCCTACAGTATGCTAAAGATTGGTGCTTGGTACATTTAAAGGGTGAGAAAAAAATTACACCACTCAAGTATAGAATATAACTGACTTTTTTCAATTAAAGAGTTTCTGACATCCAAAAATGTTAAGTGCTCTTCTGACTGAAGTCCTTAATAGCAACTGAAACTGTTGCAAACTTGAGCCTTTTCTTAGATAGAGAGCATACTGAGTCTCTTCTTGTTACAATAAATAAATAAATAAATGGGAAAAAAATTGCACTGTAATTTTGTAACCAGACTTGAACAAGCTTTTGAGAAGGACCACACACCAGATTAGATTATTTAGATTTGTTGTGAGAATAGTCAACGTGTTCCTTTCCCATTCTCTGTCCAATCTTTGTTGTAAAACTGGACTTACGTTGTGCTAGTTCAGATTAATAATATAATATGAAAGGGCTAGGTTTATATCATTTTCTATGCTTGTTACTTTCACTGATGTGGCAATAGAGTTATATTCTATGTGAGCCACTTTTTGTTTTATGGCCAGGATTAATAGCACGTAAATACTTCACAGTCTTAGGTGGACGTAGCACCTGCCCCTTGGCATCAAATTGTGTGAGTGCCAAATTGTCTAAAACTTTCTTTCAGGCTGTGAAATAACCTTCAAGTTACTTGAGAAGGTCTTGGCATGTTCTTTGTACTGACAACTCTTTTGCTGTTTCCTTGACAGGGACATGGCTCATGAGTCCTCCTCTGCCAAGAATTCCCCTGGGAATGTGTTATGTTTCTTCTGTTCAAGTCTATATTCAACTCAATATATTTCTGTGACTGTCATTGGGTATCTATTTTATTATGAGTTTCACCACACTTTGAATGAACCTGCATGGTACTTCTTTCTATTTACAGCTGCTCATAGAGCATACCGTCTTACTAACATGAAATAATACTCCATCCCACAGCCACAGTCTCTAATATTCCCATAGTTTTAGGTAGGTGATACTATTCGTAAAATCAATCATTACAGAACTTCATTATTTTCACATGCTACTTTTTAAATCTAATTCTTTGGAAGTGCTAATACAGTGCAGTTTATTCATTAAAATCAATACGATTGTTTAATGTATTTTAGGTGTAACCTGATCTCAGAAAATGCCTAGCTATTTACATTTATACAAGCCCTTGGAAAGCATTTCAAAATAATGCAGTAAGAAAACAGTTGATATAATGGTTAGATAACATCAAAGAGTGGGTTGGGAACGCAAACCATGATCCTTGTGAAAACTGATTCCTGAAGAACTGGCCAAGAGAGTTCTAAGTGCATTTCTTCCTTTTTGCCGAAATGTAATGTTTGTTCTCATTCTTCAGGTAGAACCTGGCGAGTCTGTATTTGCACTTGTTGATCTTTCCCAACATAAATCTCTCCATTGTAGTCATATCAACAATATGTTTTCTTTAGTAATAAAATTTCTTGTAACATGTCCTCTTTTAGACTTTGCATGTAGCATTTATTAAGTTATTGAGGTTACAGTTACAGAACATTTCAGTATAATATGGCAAAGGACAATGAAACCTTGTGCAGGTGCAAGATCTCTCT
The DNA here is from genome assembly GCF_000696875.1 of Nestor notabilis. NCBI lineage: Eukaryota > Metazoa > Chordata > Aves > Psittaciformes > Psittacidae > Nestor > Nestor notabilis. The sequence goes on along the minus strand of NW_009942169.1, from coordinate 124,129 downwards.
GATCTTCTTTTGCCATCAATTAAAAATAGCCTACAGGCATAAGATCTCTCTGATCTTCTTTTGCCATCTACTAAAAAGAACCTGCAGATTATTGGAATGTGTTCTAATAGGCATGATGATTCATCCTTAACCAGAAGACATGCACTGTTCTCATAACCTCTTTGATGTAATCAACTGACAGATCTAATGTACCATTTTGCTGGAATTATGCCTGGATACATAGCCACCCCTATCCTCTGACGGATACAGTAATTTCTTTGACAGACCATCGGCAAAGCTTAGGACAATAATCTTCATACAAGTAACTTTTGATTTACTAACACATTAGGCAAATTTCTAGGGGAAGGATTCAATGTGAGTTTCGCATTTTCAGGGAAAAAAACCCAAAAACCCAAACAACAAAGCCACCTGAAAAGCTTGGTCCAAAGTTATACTTTGGTCTGTGTTTCACTTAACACTTTCATATTATGATAATTACTTTGGAAAAGTGTGTGTGGGGAAATTGTCTCTTGCCCACACCCATTTAAGCCTGAACTGATGGCTTTATTTGAACAGATGGAGCTTCACTGATGATCTCCAGATTTAGCCTGACCCCACTAGTTTTGCTTCATAACAAAACAGGAGAGGAAATAGCAAACTTTGATAATTCATATTTGAGTTACATACTGAAGAATCACGATTCACCCCCAGACATAAGCAGGAAGTGCTTATGATAAAAACAGTGTCTATATTGGAGACTTAGAATCTTTCACGTAAACGATGAAAGTTCTTCCAGTTGAGTGAAGTATCTTTCCAAGTCAAAATACGAAAATAACTCAACACTGTAATTACTCACATTTTGATAGTGACAGCAACGCAGTTGACATTACAAAAAGAAGAAATAGGTCCTACATTAAGGCCTTGACATCTAAGAAGATAACCAAATTGTGAAGGAGGTGAAACCACTACGTACTGCATCAGAAGTAAACAATAAATACCAAACATACCACACTGAAAAGCTGGTTGTGTATCCAGTAACACAGTAATAAGTATTTGTCTCAAATAAACCATTTAATTATTTACTCTTTATATGCGTATTTGTGTGAACATTTCATAAAACATGCAGAATGTACTAGCAGTCTAAAAAATATTTTTAAAATAATAATTCATTTCTACTTTTTGAAACTTAAATATGAAATCTGCAATGTGAAACAAACAAATAAGACAATTTAGAAATGATTAAAAGCAATTGTTCTGTTACCTTGGCAACACAATCTAGGTGCAGCCAATCAGCAAAGTTGATGCATTGTTTTGACATACACATACATATTCCTAACATAAATAGCAACAGAGACTTAATAACAATAGCTTTTAAAACTAGGAACTGATGTAATTTTAAATGTGCCAATCTAAAAGAACCTATAAAGTGTTTCTTCTATCAAACTGACGTTAAGTATATGCTGGAATGGCTTTATAAGAGAATGCAAACTTCTGACAGGTCATACAGGAGATGCAGAATCTGTAATCACATTCTAGCTTCTTGGATCGCGTCCTTTAGCATGTCTAAAAAACTTTAAGAAAATTAAACGTGAAGGCTATGATATCTCATTTGTTTCCACAAAAAGGCAGAAGAATTATGCAGCATATCTGAGAATGGAGATGAAATATAGAATTACAGAATAGTTGGGTTGGGAAAGGACCTTAAGATCATCTAGTTCCAACCCCCCTGCCATGAGCAGGGACACCACACACTAAACTATGCTGCCCAAGGCACTGTCCAACCTGGCCTTCAACACCGCCAGGGTTGGAACATTCACAACTTCCTTGGGCAACCTATTCCAGTGCCTCACCACCCTCACTGTAAAGAACTTCTTCCTCATATCTAATCTAAACTTCCCATGTTTAAGTTATGCCTTGTCCTACCACTATAGTCCCTGACGAAGAGTCCCTCCCCAACATCCTTATAGGCCCCCTTCAGATACTGGAAGGCTGCTATGAAGTTTCCACGCATTCTTCTCCAGGCTGAACAGCCCCAACTTTCTCAGCCTGTCTTCATAAGGGAGGTGCTCCAGCCTCCTTATCATCCCCTTGGCCCTCCTCCAGACTTGCTCCAACAGCTCCATGTCCTTTTTATGTTGAGGACACCAGAACTGGACACAATACTAAAATACTCCAAGGGAGGTCCCACGAGAGCAGAGGGGAGGGGCAGGACCACCTCCTTTGACCTGCTGGTCATGCTCCTTTTGATGCAGCCAAGGATACAGTTGGCTTTCTGGGCTGCAAGCGCACACTGAAACTGGCTCATGTCAAGTTTCTCATCAACCAACACCCCCAAGTCCTTCTCCACAAGGCTGCTCTGAATCTCTTCTCCGCCCAACCTGTAGCTGTGCCTGGGGTTGTGCCAACCCAGGTGCAGGACTTTGCACTTGTCTTGGTTAAATTTCATGAGGTTGGCATCAGCCCACCTCACAAGCGTGTCAAGGTCCCTCTGGATGGCATCCCTTCCCTCCAGCGTATCAGACGAGCCACACAGCTTGGTGTCATCGGCAAACTTGCTGAGGGCGCCCATGTCTCTGGCGTCCATGTCCCACTGTCCATGTCACCGACAAAGATATTGAACAAGACTGGTCCCAACACCAATCCCTGAGGGACATCAGTTGTTACTAGTCTCCAACTGGACACTGAAGTGTTGACCGCACCTCTTTGTGTGCGGCCATCCAGCCAGTTCTTTGTCCACTGAGTGGTCCATCCATCAAATTGATGTCTCTCCAATTTAGAGACAAGGATGTCGTGCGGGACAGTGTTGAACGCTTTGCACAAGTCCAGGTAGATGATGTCAGCTGCTCTGCCACTGTCCATCTATTCTGTAGCCCCATCATAGAAGGCCACCAAACTGGCCAGGCAGGATTTCCCCTTAGTGAAACCAAGCTGCCACAACATTCTTTCCAGGAGAATCTGCTCCAAGATTTTGCCAGGCACAGAAGTGAGACTGACTGGTCTATATCAGTCTTCAATATCAGTCTTAAAGAATCTGCCTAGCCCTCCAAATAGATACATTTAAACTTCTAATGTCTTATTTTATGATCAACTGGTGCCAGTGAAGTTCTGCAGTGTAAGTTTTCAAGGATATTAAAAATTAACAATAGAAGAAATGTACAGAGGAAGATTGCTAATGGGATACAGAGCCTTTTCACCTCTTGGCCATTGGTTTGAATCCGGTCTATGTTGTCAGCAACAGAAAACCATTACTTTTTGACAAGCATCAGAAATCTGTATAGAAGGAGTTAATCAGCCATCCTACTCCAGACCTTGATGGATGGTTGCCCAAAAGCGACCCTCAAAAACAGAATTATTCTTGACAGCTTCAAAAGCAAACTGGCATCTCCTCCCTTTCCAAGACAGCATTCTGCCAACCAGCTCTTAAGTGTTCAGACAGTCAGCCTAAGACCATGCTACCATGGACTGTCCTTTGAATCAACATTGTGGATAGAGAATTTCGATTCTAATTAAGCAACATTTCAAATTCCATTAACAACTAAAACACATTTGAACACATTTGTATATGTCTTCATGGGATCAATGTTTTTTTAGAAAAGCTAGGCTTGAATCAGCTTTAGAACCCACTACTTCCAAACCCCCAAATTTAACAACAACAAAAAAAAAATTATGTCAGCACTGACAAATGATATACTCATTCATAAAACTCACAGAGACAGACACCTTATTTTGTCATTGGGTGGGATTAAGTTACCCATTCTGGCACACCACCCTTTTTGCTTTTCCAGATTTATATGACTCTCATTATAGCAAATGCTCAGAGTGAGGAATTTCCAACTGGAACACATTGAAAATGAAAAGGAAATAACCTACTATAAACAGAACTGAGGAGAAACAAGTGAACATGCAGGGTACAGTCTGCTCCTTTGTCAGAATGGGAGTGGTGTACTTTTGTCTAGGAGCTATTATTTTTCCTTAAGAAATACTGACTTTTACTTGGAATTTTAATCTACATTTTGATTGTTTTCTTTTTCAGGATGTAGAAGAGTGATGGAAAGGACAAGGAAGAACAGAACAACCAAAAAACATTTCCAGCCATGCTGTCAGGTTTGGTGAAAACATCCTGATGATTAACTGTTTCAGTGCTGTGGTACCTGCTTGTTAATGGAGGAAAAAGAGACTGGAAGTTTCCTTGTGCATCAAACTCACGAGCTTTAAGCTGCCAGCCTTCTAGCAGAATCTCCCTACGCAAGCACTGCTGAAGTAGGGACAACCAGAATGAAGACTTGACAGCAAAAACTACACAAATGTTGTCCTTAAAACAAGTGTTTTTTCATAAATTACAATTTTCCATTGATGTTATTTGACTTTCTGCAACGTACTTAAGGAGCATGATATCAGGCAATAACACTCTATGACACAAAGTGAATGTATTGCATCAAAAGATCTTTTTCATAGGGTCTGCTTGTAAGGATTTGATTGTCGGATCGTCTTGTACCTGAGCTTTATACACTGTGCAATACATCTTTCCTCATGGTCAACATGCTCCCTGAGCAGAAAGATACGTTGTCTAGGGAAGTCCAGTCTCTTGTAATCAGGATCTGATTCCTCACCCTGGTCTTGCTGCTTTAAAGTCATCAAGTAGCAACACTCATCTTCCTTCTGAATATTTTTATAGAACCTTTGCATGATGTTTTCACGTATTTGTTTTAAATATGGATCAGAGCAAACTGAGTGAGAGGTTTCCATAGAGAACTGAACCCTGGGTCTGATGTAATTTTTAACTAGAAACAAAAAAGTAAATTCTCTTAGCTAGAAGTGGGGCGGAGTACTGTCCCTGACAGCCTGGTCACCTTTATCTTATAAGCCAGTAATTTTACATCATAACTACTGTCTTTCATGCTATAACATTTGAAAAAGATACCAAGACTTGATTTAAAAAGTTGCCATGGCAGAGAATCCACTATGTCTCCAGGTATCACAGGTTAGCTATCCTTCTTAAAGTATAGAAATTGTTTCTATTCTGAATTTCTTTAATTTCCGTTTTCAAGCCACGTATGTTTATATCTTTTCATGTAAGATTAAAAAGTTAACTAATATAAAAAAATCTCTTCACTTTGTAGATGCCTATAATTGCCTCTTAAGTCACGCAGAGAAATATATATGTAACAGGCCCAGCGAGCAGGAAGTGAAGCACATGTCCGTCAATGTGTGTCAGGGAGCAGGAATTCAGTAAATGGAACAAAGCATTAATGTTTTTCATAACCTATAAAAAGATGGATTTTTGTACTGAATTCTGTACATGTATTTTCTTGCTTTATCAAACATTTAAAAAATCTAAACGTGTTGACCTGTATTTCTATAAACCTAATTAGAATTTACATCTTCTACAGTCTCCTCCTCTACATTTAAAACTCCATCCCACACTTTACCATGTCCCATTTCCTGCTTTTTCTTTTCACACATTACTTTCATATTAAAAAGCAATGACATCTAAGAGAGCTCTCACTGACTCAACCAATAAGTCTTTCTCCTTTAGGAAACAGCTCTTGCAATTGCTCTAAAAGCAAAACCTCTAGAAGTGATGACTCAATGCAGGAAGTAAGACCAAAGAGCAAGACTGAACAGCTGCTGTAAAAGATGGATCTGGGGTGTCTAACAACAGCTCTAAGTGCCAGCAGAGTCAAATTAGCTGATTAACAGTATACAAGAGTTACAATAAGCACAGGGGTGCTGAGTCTAGCCTCACTTTCTCTAACCTCATCTGCAGTAAAGGGTACTGAACTGATGAGCTGAATATTCTGCAGCTATCACTTCATGGTACTGAGCAAAAAATCCCTTCCTTTAAGCTCTTCCATTCCCTAGTATCGATAGCTTAAGCTTTGCTATCCTGTGCATATGAGTTCATGGGTATCCACTGCTGTGCTGCTTACTAGTTCTTACCATTACAAAATCCCTCAAAAGGTACCAGAAAGGAATGAAGTCTCCTTGGGCTGATTAAACTATCTGGAAACTCCCAAAGATGAAAGAAGTAGTTCTAGTCCTATTAGGTTCAAGGCAAATTTTGAACCTGAACATCAAGGAGGTCAGGCCTTTGTTGCTATTTAAATATAACTGTACAGAATATGAAATCTTGCTGAAAAACTGAGTGTAAAGGTCTCCAGTAAGGAGAGAAAGCTTCAATATAGCACTTAAAAAAAAAGGGATTTAGTGCACATTGGCTGCAATTCTGTTAGTAGTGGGTTTTGTAATCAAATCAGAGCCAGAAAAAAATGCCCCACCCCTTTTTTTTTTTGGGGGGGGGGGGGGGGGTGTTTAGGTTTTGTTTTGTTTTTTTTTTGAAATGAAGGGGTTGTGAAAAAGAATAGAGAAATCTGAATTAAAAATCACCTGGGCAGCAATTAAATAAAATCCTTACACCACATAAACACCTATGAAATTTGCACAGGGTTGTATCCTGTACACATTCCTAAGCCAAACACGAAGAAAAGGACTAAGTATGTACACATGCTGCTATGCTGCAGTTCTCCCCTGTCCTTTGCAAGCCAGAAAAAAAACCAACCATCCACAAACTTTAACTTCTGAATCTTTCATTGAATTATTCCAGAAGCAGAAAGACAACACAACGTCTCAGTCATCTGCCAGCAGCAATGTCGCTCAGCATTTAGAAACTGCATTTTCTTTCTGTCTGAGACTCTTGAATACTTTGCAAACACTGACTAAGCCTTGCAATCCCTTTACGAATAGCACTGTTAGATCGATTGCCCAGCAGACTAGGACAGACAGACAATACAAATCTAAAGGAGACAAATAAGGAAACTAAGATTCAGGAGATCTGCTACAGATTTCCACTCTCACCTCAAGTAGATCAATGAACCTCTTTGGCCCAAAAAGTCAGAGTGGTTACTTCATTAATTACATTAAGAGGAAACCAGATTAATTTGGAGGTATATGGCTGAATTCCTGCCTGTAAATGGGAAGAATAAATGAGCATGTTGAGAATATATTGCCAAGACACAAGAGTGACTGTAGACCCAGAAATATCCAGAGTCATTATGTACACTAGGATTCCTGGTAGTTAGACCCACTCTTTAAACCACCAAATCTTATAATTTATGGTATTACTGTAAAATACGTAGTTAATTTCCTAAGCAGAAACATATCTTAATATTATGAACATAAAGTTCCTACTGATGCAATTTATTTGTCTTTTCTATGAATCCAAATCTAACAGTGCATAATAGTTGTAATTATCTTGTAAAAAAAAGAAAAAAGTAAAAGAACAATAGATCTCTGAAAGCATTATCTACCCCTAATTGTAATCTCACCTGAGCTAAGGAACAAGACAGTCTAGATGATGTGGTGAGCAAGTTCCTGTTGTATTTTTGACTGCATATTCTCTACACTTTTCCTTCTCAAACAAATTCACAACATCCTGCAAACCCTATCTTTCCATAAAGTTGAGCACCGTGTAACAAGAGACATTTCCTAACAGAAATGTAGGTCGATTTTCAACTGTCTCCTAGAAATGAAATGGACTTGCATCTTACACGCAAAGGATCACAGAGAAAAAAAAAATAAATCGTGTCTAATAGTCTTTGCAAGTTTTTAGACCTGTTAGCTTGAAGAGCTTCCAGTATGGAAATGATTAGACATACTGAAACATGTAAAACATAAAAAGAAATTACGAGACAAAAAGAGTCTGAGAAGCATGACAGATCAGGGGAGCCAATGAAGGATGCTGAAAAAAGCCCATTCAAATTAGGTAGAGGGGAGTAGGAAAGAATGAGGGGAAAAGGGTACTATGGAAAAGTAAAAAGATCTCACACAACTGGGCTAAAAAGGGAATTACATAAATAAACAAGCCAACCCCTTAGCCCAGGATGCCTGGCCTTCCACTTGGTCTCTTCTTTCTCTTATAGGCCTTCCTTATAGAGTAATTTGCTCCAGCTGAGCCTTGCTGTACCTGGGCTCTCTTGTAATCCCTGAATGAGGGCAAACACCTGTGGTAGGTCAGGGAGAAAATATTAACCTGTTCCTTCCCAGACTCTGGGGGGATTTGTGCTTCAAAGGCACATGAAGATTCAGTCATATTCTTGTTTTTAGCAGTGGAAATAAAAAAAAAAAATGGAAAAGAGGAATTACTACTGCTCTGATACTGGCCCACAGAAAAGAAAAAATAAAAAATCCTGATACAGATAGAACTGCACAGATGGTATTTTGGCTACCAAAGAACTTTGGCTACTTTGCTTACTGAAGAACTCTACCAGGACTGAAAAACCTCCAGTGCAAAGCAAAAGCAAGATCTCCACCAAATGAACAAAATTGTTCAAACAGGTTTTCTTGGGAATACTCAATCCAATTGGCATAGAGCCCAAAAGCAATTAGAGACACCCCAGAGGTTAATAAAGTCCTCTCTTGTTGGTAGGACTGTAGCAAGGAAGGGAACATTTATTTTGTTACATATTCCAAATATTGACAAAGTACAGTACAGAAATGGCCATTAATTCTTTCTAGATGATAAAGATCCTCCACATCATGCAGGCATGCAACCTTCCCTCTCAGATTAGGATGCTCCCCATCCCCCCAGTAGGTTACACCTATTTAATTTAACCAAAATAAAATACACAAAGATTGTCAGGAACTGCTGTCTGCCTTACAGGAAGTATGGCATTTGCAAGCTGACAGGAAGAGTGATGAGTCAAACAGTGCTTCTGCAGGTCTGAAGCCCCGAAGTGTGTCAGGTACCTGGGGGATTATCTGACAAAGGCAGAAGGGGGCAAAAGGGGCCATTGAGGTTGCACAATTGGGTTGGGAGCTCCCCTCCCCTTAAGTATGATGCTGTGAGAACTCAAACTTGGCTACTGCACCAGGTCAGGCCTCCCAGATTAGCTGTCTTCAGTGACAGCAAAAGCACTACCCTGTCCCCTTCAGCAAGGTGCTCTGCCCTGACTGCGAAACTGGAACCCTGGTCAAGGCCCTGGTGCATTTCAGGGAAAGCTGAAACATGTAGGAATCCATACGCAAGGACTCCTTCAGAAAGCTGAAAGGGCTTAAGAAAACAAGAGGAGTTTTCCTTTTTTCTTGAGGAAAGTTAAAATGGGCTGTCAGCATGGTGGACAAGTGTTTGGCCATAGCACTGAGCCCTTGGGTCTCTCTGCCAGGCAGAGTTTCCACACATCCACAAGATTGGGAGCAGGTTAGTGATTTCCGGTATCTGACTTAAGACCCCTTCACAGACTTTCAGAAAGTGCAGAGGATCCGATGCACTGAAAATCAGGTCATTTCAAGATAATGCAGATCTCTCAAATCACCGGCTCTTCCTGAAAGCCAAAATCCCAATCCCTTGGTTACACTTTCTGTTTCATTGTTCCTGTGACATCTTTCAACACCTTCACCTGAAACAAAGCCCTGACTCTAAAAACCACCCAGACTCTGAGAGATACACATATTGAACCTTGGCAGATGAATCAAATGAAAGAAAGAACAATTGTTTCAGGATTTTGGGGTGTTTAGAATCCATGCCCCTCTGTATTCAGGACATATGTATTCAGCCTTTTCAAAATGAAAGTCATATTCTTTTGATTTGTGGGAGGGGTTGCTGCATCCAGGAACTGAAGCCTCCCTTTTATTGTTACATAAAATCTAAAGAAATAATAACAATTAATATCACTAAAGAATTGAAAGGAAACTATTCCATCTGAACCCATAGGTGAGGTTGGGTGGGTGAGTCTCTAGTTGTACAGTCACATTTAGGTCACCTTTAGAGCTGGCACTGGGTAGGTCTGCAATGTTGCACCTGGTTTGAAGCACTTTGGAGGAGGGGCACAGGCAGCAAATGCAGCTGTTGGCTTGTACACTGACAGCATCTTTGCTACAAGCCATCTTCTCTGAACAGCACCTTTCACTTCTGCTCTTGTTTTATGGTCTTCAAACCTTGTGACCAGTATTGCAAAACAGGTTAGGGACAGAGCTGGGCTTGGAGCCCTGGTGCTATGCTTCCAACTCATAGCCCTGCACTCCACTGCATCTCTCAAGGCCTTGCAACAGGAACTGTAGGTTGAGCAGGTTTGGCTGTGTAAGTTTTACCACTGTGCCTGGGATGCTACAAACTGGAAGAATGAGAGTTTTGCTTCTAATTTCTCTAAATGGTGAGTTAGAATTTGGATACCTGCTTCAAATAGAGGGCTTAATGTCAGAATTTTTAATCCTGGATGCCCTACCAGTTAAAACTGTGACTCTTTGAAGAGGAGATCCACATTCAGAAATGAAAAATTCCAGCAGCTGACATCTAAATCAAGTCACTGTCTTACATGCATGTACTTGTATTGAGGTGCTAACCCCTTACGTACATGAGACCCAGTAGAAAATAACAGCCCAGTTGTTTAGAAGTTTTCTATTTTGCTGCTAGCTTTTGACAAGAAGTGACACCAATGTGTGCTTCATTTCCTGATATGAAGCTCCTGAAATCTCTTCTTCAGTTTAATGTTCCCTGTCTTCAAATCTCTCTTCACTCACTTCTTCCAGGCACTTTCAAAGGTGGTCCCCTGCCAGCTAAAGGCAGCTTTGAACCCTCAAAAACTTACAAAGTCAAAGGAAAGACTTAACTTTCAGGTGCTCTGCATTGGTGCTTTCTGAATTGTTGTCCACCATTGTTTGGTTTATTATTTAATTTAATTACTTTTAAAACACATGCTCTCTTTCCAGAGTTTCTCTCTTTAAACCATTAACACAATGGGATGCATATGAACCTTATAGGAGGAGATCTGGAGAATACAGTACCCTAAAGAAACTCTTTTCTCAATAACTGCTAACCAATGGTAATGGGCATCACACTCAACACTGCATTTCCTTCTTACTCTGCTCCACTTTCTACTATAAAGGAAGCAAATATGCAATGACTTTTGAGATCATAGTAACGACCACTGCATTCCTACCCAGCTCAAATTGCTTTACTAATTCCAGGAGACATATTTTGGTATCTTTAGTTTCACTCCCTAAGCTAAGTCTGATCTTAAGGCAAATCAAGTATCAGGAAGTTCTGTGTGAATTTCTCATGGCTTTCATACCCATCACTGACATTAGAGTGCTTACAGCTCAACCAGAACATAAAATTTTTGACCAAAATATACTATGCTATCTTTTTAGGACAAGGCCTAGGATTTGCTGACATGGACACAATATATTCTGCTGTAAAAAATAAGCAAATGAAAATCAAGTCCAGAGTGTTTTTCAGAATACTCAGATTCTACTCTAAAACAGTAAAATGTTTGGGTTTTTTTGTTTAACTTTCATTTTAGGTACCCCATAAAAAGCAACTGATTAACTCATTGATTTCTTATCTAGAAATCTTCTTGTAAGTGCCCAAGTTAATGTAATATACCCTTTGGGCTGTATTTTGCATTCTGTTTGCTTCATTTACTGTGAAAGGATTAAGGATAAATAGATTTAGATCATCCCTTTTTTGTTTCAAAGTAGCAGATTAAATTGGAGTCATTTTGTCCATTCCCACATAAAAGCTAGATCTGAGCCTGAAAGGTCTTCACTCTAAGCATACAGGAGAAGGAACAAGAGAAAAGAGGTGGTGTTGTCTCCATTTTACAGTAGGTTTGCAGAACTTTCCCATGTGACTTTCCCAAGCTTATATATATACTAGGTGTAAAACCAGAAAACTAACATCATATCTTCTAAGACTGAGCCCAGTGCCTTAACTGTGTGATGATCTTAAGTTCAAAATAATAAAGCCTTTCTTCTAGTATCAGTTGTCATGTGTGCTCAGTAGATTATTTTACTAGGTATTGAACTTGATTTCTATTTTGTAGAGACTGTAATATATCTCAAAAAAAAAAAAAAGAAAAAAAAAAGATGGTAACCTGCATAAAGAGCTATGCCAGGGAAAGCCTGAATCTCTCTATGTTTAAGCTTGGCAGTTAAAGTCAGTCCTTTAAACTCTTCAACTTGTTCCAAATTTTCAGAACTGCACAGCATGCAACTGAAAGAGTGATTTGACCGCAAAGATCAGGATGTTGTAAGTATTGTTCAAGAAAAATCCAGTTGAGAAAGATTCTATAAAAGTATCAGGGGCACTTTTAAAGTCTTTCTTTAAAAATAAAAATCATAAAACTGCCTTCGTTGACTCCTGCTGTTAATGTGCTCTTATTCAGGTATTTGGAAACAATATTACTTTGCAGAGTAGACAGCCACTGTCAAGGGCATTTTTCTTATCTATGGTCACTTATGTATTGTGAGTTTGTGAACTAATAATGTGCATGCTACAAGATGGTAGAGAAAAAATGCCCCTGATTGCACATAGAGGGAGAATAGTTCAAAATATTTGATGATTTGATTTCAAAAACTTTGATGCTTTTGAAAATTTTAGTGAACTCTTAGTGAAAGCTAGAAATAAATGTTTAACTTGTCTTACCATATGAAGTTATTTCACAGACATTTATCAGTGCACATATATTTAGCAGCTGCCATTACAGTGTAACATCTGTGTCTATCATTGTCTTCTCAAAGCTCTTTTCATGCGTTGCAACTGCATTATGGAAGAACGATTTCCTTATTAATGAGTAAACTATCATTAAGTTACTTAAGTAATAGGCCCACTAAGTTTTGAAGTCAGAGGATGGACTGGGCAAGGACACCTGCAAATCACAGCTGAGAAGGACAAGTGAAATTGCTAAGATGGACAGAAAGAGCTGGTACTCAGTCCCTCTTCCATTAGGAATGATCTATCCAGTACTTTGGCTTACCTGCAATAGATGCATATAGCTTCAACCCAGTGCTATCCCCAGAAATACACATGTGGGTAAGGATGAGCCCTCTGAAAAAAAATTCACTAAATGGGTTTATTCTTAAAAATATGACACTAATTAAAATAATATAATTAAAATATACAAAAAATATGATACTAATTAAACTTTCTAAAACAATTCTTTTCACAATGGCTGCAATTTCTAGCAGTAGAAAATGTACTGTACAACACAGTCTCCAACTCAACATAAGTGAATACAGTTGCTTTTCTGCTTCCACTTGTGGAAGAAATCCAATAGTACATCATTAGCATTATTCCATATATGCCATGGATGTTTTTAAAGGTCAATTTGTTTATAGAAATACTTCCACTGAGGATTAATGATGACACTATTTTTACCCCTTTGACCTTGAGGAGCAGGACT
>NW_009942169.1:100228-110941 GCF_000696875.1 Nestor notabilis | reverse complement strand
TCAAGCACCCAGAGCCCCTCTTCACAATTTGTCTAATCCTACATCTCCCCTGCTCTTGCAGACTATTTGCTGTTAGTGGCCACAATAGACAAGCAATAGTACCATTATAGACTTCTCCAACAAAAGACTTTCATGATCATTTTCTAGTGGCTTTAAGATTGACAAGATCCCCTCCTGTTACTCAGATGCATTTTCCCCTCCTTCCCGGTGATTTCTTTTCTTGTTTCCAAGGAGGAAAGTGCCTCCCTGAGTAGCGACCTCTCTCTCTGCAGAGAGACCTGCTAGAAACAACAAACATTGCATGTTAAACCTCCTCCTAGAGGGCATTATGAACAAATGGAGTGCTAGCTCTTCTTTGATAAGGTGTACACCCGTGGCACAACTTAAGAATCAATTCAATTATAAAGACACAAAAATGCCTTTTGAAGAATGTTCCTGAGAAACATTGAGGTAGAGAGCACAGCATATATATGAGTCTGACTTTTGCCAAAGTTATTTAAAGGGAAGTTGCACAGTATTGCTCCAGCAGCCTGATTAGCTATCTGGGCAATGTCTGTTGGTGAATGCCTGAATGTGAAAATTAAAGCTATCTCACTGGTTTTAGCACTCCAGCTGTCCTTCAATACAGTCAGAATTTCTCTTTTCTGGAGCTTTTCTTTACTTACTACACAAAACCTGATCTATCTGAATTGTTTGGTTATTTTTCAGAGATGCAGAATATTTTACCTCTCACTGGTATGTGAGAGCATGTCTGATAATAAAACCTTGTATCACTGAGGCTGGATACTGAGAAACTGAGATGCCCTTTCATTGCCCCAGCCAGTAGTTACTTTGGAAAATTTCAGCTGTGCTGTCTTTATGTCTCATTTGTAACATGAGAGGGTAATAATACCAGCCTACGCTAGAATATTTTCTGAGGGTTACAAGTATTTTGAGAACCCTTATAAATAATGGTACAGATTAAAACAGTAATGCAAATGTTACATCTTATTTGTTGTCTATGATTCATATGCAGAAAAAAGAAGACTGGTTCTGACCTTTTCATATGCGGCACTTGACAGAGTAATGTTCTTTTTAAGTGTTTGATATACTTTAACGTACCCTGTACAATTTAGAGAAGAATGGCTAAATGACACTTTAATGTTTGCTTGTCATTTACTAAGAATAAACATTCCTCTCTATTGTCATTAGTAGAAAAGGAAGGACAAGAAAGCGACAAAAAACATTATTTCAAATCCTTGGATCTCAGGCCCTTCTCATGCTGCAGAATTGCTGATGTCAGAGGGTGGGGTTGTGCAGTGCCCGCAGGGTAAGGATTGCTTGATCCATCTTCTGTTATAGCTGAAAAGCGAATCAGCGAAGGATTTCACTGAAGACAGGATGACTAAAGAAGATTTTGTTTAGATTTGAATTAGGCTTAATACAAGATTTTATGAGACGCAGAGGAGGTCTGCACTCAAATTTGGGGTTCATGGTTAAGCTTCATATGTGAAGTTGTTTCCCTAAATTCTGAAAATGTTTGAGTACTGTTGTCACCGGATTTCTATGACACTGGTTCAATACTTTTGTTGTACATAAGACAATAAAGAATTGGCCTCCCACCAAGAATCCGTAACGCGAAGTTAGATCTAAGGATAAGGATCCAGCTTCTGCTGAAATTGAAAATAATCAGATTTTGTGTTAGTTCAAGGCCACCATTTTACTTCTTTACTTTCTTTACTTTTGGTGCTGCATGGGCAAGCATTCAACTGTTACTGGGGGAAAAAAAAAATTAGCCAATGCTTAGAGTCTCCTTCCTGACCTCTCAATTGGGGACCCAGACCTGGTTTAGTACTTAGCCCATAATTAGTAGTTTCCTGCAGCTGTCTATATGACTGCTGTCCAATGGCTTTAGTATGACTGTCCTGACATTTGCTGCTTCTCCGTTTCTAAGAAATAAATCCATGACTCAGGTATATGGTACATCTGCTCTTGGTGCATTACACTGTTGGAGTCCCTGTAGGACAGGCTGCTAATAGGCAGACTTGGCAATTTTTAACAGAGAATCTGTTAAATTGTCAGAAATTCTGACAATTTCTGAAGAAATCTTCACCTAAAGCATTAAGAATGTCTGATTTTAGAGAAAAAGATTCCTAAGAATATTTCCATCTCTGTGAAGTTTTGGCCCATGATACTTTCACGTACAAGGTCACTGATACTCATAAAATTCCTGAAATATGCATGAAGACATTTTAGAAATTTTTTCTAGTTATCTCATATGGTTATGCTGGTATATGAAGATAGAACAGGACACTTAGTGTACCTCATTACTGTATTCTTTTTAAATTCATGTAACTGCATATTGATATATGTGGTGTTTGTAAATATTTCCTATTTCCAGTAAGATGCTTTTTGCTGGTCAGAAGGGTATGTATATCTTAGAGCAGGTATGTTACTTTCTTTGCTTAGTGCTCCCAGGCAAATAAGAGTACTCTGAGTGCCAGTGTTTTACATACAGTTTGTGATACCATTCCTAGGAATGGGTTTTGATAAAATGTTCAAAAACTGCTGAGGTCAACTGTATTGTTATTATTTGCTTTTATGTTCTCCAAGGTATATTGTTCACTGGAAAATTCTGCTTCCAAATTAAGCTGATAGTCTTTCAATTAAAAAAATGGTACAGCACTGACCTTTACCTCTAATGTTATGTAGGAAGAAAAGAGTCAGAGCACAGCAATGCCAATCTAAAATTAATCAAAGTGATACTGGATTCATTTGTTCTCACTTCTTTTGCAAAGATTGTTTGTACAAGAAGAATTAGAATGGGGCAAGAAAACAAAATTTGTCACTGATTTTCTTTTTCCTTTTTACTTTACTTTGCTGATCTCCTTTGCTTAAGTGCAATTAGCATTATCCTGAACATCATCTGTTTATCTATGGCTGCTCATCTTACTGTTTGTTCATATGATCCTTTCAACCAAAAGGACATGAATGCACCCAGCAAACCCAGCTATAGGCCATACTATGCTGCCTTGTGGGGAGTCAACCAACCTGCAAAGAAAAGCATGAATCACTGTAAGCTGTGAGACACCAAGACTTTGATGCTGTAGGCAAAACAAGCTGCTTCATGCCGCTGTTTGTAAAATGTTTGCAACTGTATGCCAAAAAGCATACAGGAAAGTTTATATAGTGTGGCATACATGCTAAAGAGCATCCTACAATACATGATATTTATGGACAACTATGAGCTTTCATTCATCAGCAGTGATACCTCCCTCTTAGATTTTGATCTTCCTTGGATCTTTTCCTAACATGCCATCTGCAAAGTATTGCCAAGAACAGCCTCAGCTTCTTCAACCTTTTTCAGTGCTATTCGACTGATTTCTTCAGTTTCCTGAAGAAACATCCTCAGGTATCAGAAGTAATAAATTGATCTCTTCAGCAACACCACGTATTGCTCCTACCCTCTTGACCAGTTCTTTGGTGCCATTTTTCATGCAGCCAGACATGAAGTTCCCTTTTTTGCCCAGTGACGAATACCAGAGGTAGGAGCCATGCTGGCTCCAGTAACAACCTGTTGGCAGCCTTGTTCCCAGATGGGAGAAAAGAGCTCTGAGTACCAGGAAAACCTTTCAACCTTTCACCAACCTGAGCTTCCCCAGGGCTGAGGCACATTTTTAGTAGTTTAACTACATGCAGCTACACCGCACCAGTATGGAAATTTAAAGAGAATACAAGGAAAGTGCCACTGAAATCTTGAAAGTATGTAGAAAATAATAAATACTACAGCTGAGATTTGGTTTGGACATACATTATCAGGTCTAAGTGCATGTTTACATTTCTTTGAAGTGTTCCTAAACAGTCCCTCTTGTCTGAAAGGAAATTTTCAAACCCATGATGAAAAATCTGGTTCAGATCATGGGTATTGGTTTTAAAACCAGGCATAACATTGCAGCCGGTTCTTTTATCCAGAGAAGGTGCAACTGTCAGATCGATTTAGAACTTCAGGCATGTTATTTTAAATCTGCATTAGAAAAACCTGTAACAAAACATGTATCTGTTGCCCATATCTTGCATCTGGAGCAAAGTTATGCTAAAGTCTGATCTCTAAACCCAGTATGGAAATCATATTTAGTATGTTCTGCACTTTATAGCATAGTACATGTGGACTTTTTTACTGTAGTGATAACACAGTTCTATAGCCCATCTGGTAAAAACATTATACATCGAAAATGACAGTCAAAAAAAGCTGCTGCAAATATAACAAAATTACCTATGAAAAGGTTGCAATGTAAGGCTAAAAACAAACACCCGTATTTATAGGCATTATCTGGCACCTTCCTTTCAAACAAGGCTCTGTAGCTTATAGTGTCATTTTATAGGCTTAGTACTGGTTTTTCAAGCTGGGAAACAGCATAAGACCTCTATATTAACGAGCTGGAATTTTGCTGACATTATGGAAGGTCTTACTACTTGGTCTCCTACCACTCGATAATATTCTACAGATGCTAAGGAAAAACATTATCAAAAGGCAATTCTTACATAGCTAACCTCTCAAATCGTAGCCAAACATGACTTCACACAAGTAATAAGTCCAGGAACTTATGCTACATACGGCAAAAGTATTTATAAACAATACACAGAGGTATCTGGATGAGACCTTCATCTCACTTTGCATCTTTGCACCGCGTAAGAGGTTTCACAGTGCTGGCATAGTAGATGCCTTGCAAGCATAGTGTCTGGCAAAGTGTCATGCCAGAGGTGATACTCTCTGTCAGGGTATGCCAACAGCAGCGCTGAACCTCATCATTTTTATTCTTCCTCACTTTATCTGAGGAGATCAGGACACGAGGGTTCAGCCCACACAGTCATGCTTGGAAAACAGGGAGCCAAACTGGTCTTATGGTGTCATGCTGGAAACAGCACCTTTTTCTAGAAGAATGTGTTTCTTCCTTAATTTTATCCCTTCTGTCAAAGCAGAGTGAAAGTTCTTGAGAGCAAAATACATTTGTATGATAGGGTGTGAGGCTTCAAGGGACGTACTTCTTGGGATTATGCTTCTTTCTATAATTTCTATTGTTCCTGGAGCTGACAGCACTCCTGGGGTGCTCTGGGCACTGGGACTTACCAGCAACCACAGCTGCATCATGCACGATGATGCAAGTCGGTTAAACCCAAACCTCCTCACTTCCCTGATATTAATTCCCAAAGGGCTTTAGGTATTTGCTGTAGTGTTGGAACTGTTGCTACATTAAAAAATAGTTAAACCAATTTTCTTCTGCACAGATAGGTAGGTGCTCTATTTGACCAATAAAAATCTCACTTTGTTCTTTTTAGAAAGTGCCCCCAAAAACCCATGTGTGAAAATTCACAAATTGCACAATGCTACTTTCAGTAACACAGATTCATGTCTTAAGTTTCTTCCCATCTGAAGGAATAATCTTACTGCTAAATGCTTGTAACAGGAGCTATAAATCTACATATTTATTATATGACATACACAGAGAAAATATCAACTGAAGTACTTAAAAATACTAAAATCACCTGTCAGATGTTATGACCAATAAAGTAAAAAGGAGATTTAATAATTCATTAACAAAAAAATCATTTTTTCCAGGTACAACACATCAGTAAATTCCATAGAAGGATTTATTTTTTATTTTTTTTTGTGTGTGTAGACCTTGTTTTCGTAACTTTAAAAGTTTAAGTAGTTAACATGGTGCCAGCTTCTGGGGGTAATCACCTATCTTTTTTCCAAGCTGACACAACATGTTGTAAGTAGATGAAGACAGTTTCATTACACTAACAGCTTCTCTAGGTGCTCTTCGATGCATCCCTCCACTGCTTCATAATTTAGTAACAGGTTGGAAATGAGCAAAGGGGTAAAATGAGACTCTGTTGCCAGAGCAACTACAGCACACCTTTAATTTTTGAATCAACAGACAGCTAAACTTGATACTTTGCCACACATAGTGTGAAGAAATATCTTCTAAAATATTCTATGAATGCAATCTTAGTGGCACTTCTAAGAAAACAATTTCCTAAAGATAGTCCAGATATGCTATTATTGAGTTAAAATGCTAATAGGAAATGTTTAACTTTATTTTGACCAAAAGTCTAGCCACTTGCTCAAGTGCAAAGCCCTAGGAAATAATTATCTGAACTACTTCATCTCTTAAAATTCTTATGGAAATGTTTACTTTAAAAAGAAACATTTTCTAATGATGTTGCAGCTCAAACTTTGCAGCCATGTGTAAGAGGGAAACTAATTAAGAAAAAATAACAAGTCTGGCTTTATCATTTAAGTGAGTGTAAAATCTAAGGGAAAAAAAACCCAGAAAAAATGAGACACAAGTAAGATTTCCGGCTTCTCAGTATTACAGACACTAGGACTGCCTCAAGACACACATCTGACCTACTGTTTCCGGAATAACTGAAGACTTTGTGCTTTAGAACATTTTCTTTGAGCAGTTACATTACTGGGAGAGTATGGTTTTATCGACCTAGGGAGAAAATCAAAAGCTTTCCCCTCAACTTTCCAGTTGGATCTAACCAAGTGAGCACAGGTATGGAATGAGCTGAGGCTGGGCCTAATTGTGGCGTTGCTCTTTCATGACTTCTGCTTTGTCTTTCTGTTCCTCAGTCACCATATTAGGGTGTAAAACCCTCCCATCTCATGAAAGACTTGGAAGCTTCAGGCAGAAATGTGAAGCCATTGCAGTGGAAATGCAAAGACGTAACAGCATGGACATTGTGTCACCTGTATGGTAGCCTCTTCCAAACAGCTACTCTCTTTTGACAGTGATGGAGCCCCCCTCAGTAACTACATCACATCAGATTTGCTCCATGGTACATCGTGATGAAGACTTTAATATCACAGGAAGCATCGTTTTAGTAATATTTTGCCTCACTTTAAGTGCTGTTATGTAGTGACTTCTACCAAAATCCTGTCATTGTACAGAAAACAGGGGGGGCAGAACTCTTGCAACATTCAAACTGCATTTTTGCATGTTTCGTGTTCATTTAAAAGTGCATTATCATCTATTCAGCTTCTCAAGCCAATTACTCACAAGCAAAATAGAGGATTCCTGACAATCTGCTGAATTACAGATGATTTTAAAGTGTGGATGTTTTTATTTTCTCTCGTTTCCCCATCAGGCGCAACAGTTGCTAGGACCTATAACTGTTTCCATCTAAGACAGTCAGAATTTTGTCATTGCCTAACTAGCTATAGAAAGCTGTTTCATATGGATATAAAATTCTGCCACCCTAAGTCAGAGGCTCTCTGCTGCCACTGCGTCCTCCTGTGCATGGAGTCATTTTTCCTCTTATCAGCTATTTGGTCTAAGCTACTCTGCTTCCTTTATAATCTGTGGCTGTGCAGAGAAAACCTCAGAGAGGGCAGTTCATCACAGCTATTTAGACATGTATCTTAGAATGGGATGCAGTTCCCTAGGGAGGTATCTGTTTCTCTTCATCAATAAAAAACAACCTCGCTGAGTAGTTTAGTCTCTGTAGCTAGCTTTCAGGTGCTGGGGTTCAATAGGAGGAATCTTATGCAAAACCTAATGCAAACAGAGTCAAGACCATGCAGGGTCAATGGGAGCAGACCCCAGTCCCCAGTAGAGCATCCAGAGCATGGCAAGCTACAAGCAAATGAATAACCTCTGTTGGTGGGGAACTACATTGCTTTTTACAGCTTATTTCCAAAGGCTAAATCTGTTTCCCTCCCCCAAGGAAAATAACATGTCAGTAGGTATTTGACTAAGGGGAGCTATGCAAGGTGGACCAAATAGACTTTCTAAACTGTTGTTTCATCAAGGGCATGCTGTTGTGGTTTAAGCCCAGATGGTAACTCGGAACCATATAGCTGCTTGCTCACTCCCCCCCAGTTATTCCTCCCCCTGCTCCTGGAGAGATGGGGAGGAGAATTGGAGGAATGTAACTCCCATGGGTTGAGATAACAGCACTCCAGTAACTAAGGTATAATATAAAACTACTACTGCTGCCACCAATAACAATAATCATAAGGGAAATAACAAAGGGAGTGGATACAATTGCTCACCACCCACTGATCGATACCCAGACCAACCTGAGCAGTGATCTCAGCCTTCTGGGTAACTTCCCCCAGTTTCTATACTGGGCATGACGTGCTGTGGTATGGAATACCCCTTTGGCCAGTTTGCGTCAGGTGTCCTGTCTCTGCTTCCTCCTGGCTTCCCCTCCTCCCTGGCAGAGCGTGAGACTGAGAAAGTCCTTGGTCAGAGTAAACATTACTTAGCAACAACTAAAAACATAGGTGTCATCAGTGTTGTTCCCAGACTGAGAGTCAAAACCACAGCACTGCATCAGCTACTAAGAAGGAGAAAAAATGACTGATGTAGCTGAACCCAGGACGCATGCTTACAAAAGAATCCTTGCAAACTTGCATCTCTCTCTACACACTTGTGATGCTCACAGTAAAAATGGCAGCACACAAGCACATTTAACAACAGGCTGAAACAGGATGCACCAGGCAGCAATGACTCATGTGTTATGCAGTCTCAGTGACTGAACTAGGACTCTGCCAAGACCTACTGAGTAGGATCAGTGCCACAGATGGTCAAAGGAGACAAGACTTTCAACATAAAATCTGACAGCTGATGTCGTTTGTTTAAATATCAGAACATATGGGACGCAACTTCATTCCCCTGTGCTGTCCCAGTTTAAAGCTGGATTACTGTATTGAACCAAATGCAGGTCTCTCCAGACATAAGAGTAGAGTGAGTAGAATCCAGCCCCTGAAATTTAAAGTATTTGTGAAGAATTTTTAATTGTTGCTAGTATCAGTCTGAGTGCTGTAACAACCTGTAAAAATCACAGAAATGAAAACAAAGAACTACTCACATAGATGATCCTCTTGCCAAATTATGTATGTGAATGTGCCTAAGAATATGCTTGTATTACCTTTATAATACATGGACTTAATACCTTAAGAATATAACTCCTCCAAATTCCTTAAATTTCAAGGGTTTACTTTCCAAGTTTTAAGAATGGGATGTGTTAATAACAATATAGGCAGGCAAATGCTTCTTTAAGCATTGAACTGTGCTCAAAAGAGGAATTAAAACATGAGATTTACAGAGTATGCTTTCTAACATATCAACAGAGCAAGAAAGGAAAAAAAATACAAGTGCTGGTATTTTCAAATACTTCTACTAATATGTTTTTGTGAGCAGAGCAGCCACACTTGCTGCTCCACTAACCTCAAGAACCAGATGCAATTGCACTGCATGCAAACATACAGAAGCTAGACAAAAAGGATTCAATCATGCAAAATACTCATTGAAACTTGTGGCTATGACACAGGTAAGCAAGCCCTAAAACTGTTCAAGTACTTCTCATCCATATTTATTGCAATGATAGCATTTAAAAGTCTGTCAAAAGCAGGCATAACCACTGGGCAGTGAGTGTTTACTGAAATCAGGATTTTAGAGACCAAGCTTGTCAAGAAGTATATGTAAAATGGTTTATAAAACCAGCTGCATTCCTAATTTGGGATACATAAATCATGCCAAACTCTAATATATATTATATCATGTATGTGACTTAGTTGCTCAGTTGTATTTTCCTTGATTTTACTTTTTTAAGGCTCCAATTACTAACAATGTATCAATGACTGCATCACATATATACTCTGACCTGCAGCTATGTGCTCTAAGATTTAGTATGGAACTGTTTAAACACTCACTAGCCTACTCTTTATGGGAAACCAGACACACAAGAGAATACCTTACAATCTTCCAGAATAGCAAATATGCATACTACAGCACCAGGCTTGGCCAAGGACACAATGCACCCTTAACCAATTTCTTGGAGGGTTTTGATAGTTCAGGTGGATGATCTCAGTTGTTGGAAAGGCACTACTGACAGTGACATTGCTACACCATTGCACCACTGTTTTCAAAGTAGTGCTCCATGCATTTATGCTTTCACCTACACATGGTGCTGATGACTTCAGTGGTGAGCAAGTGTGGTGGCAGGCATGAGAAAAATCTGCCTTCCTGCACTCTGACACAGATCCCAACACTGAGGACATTCCCTGAAAGGGAAAAAGAAAAATCCTTCCTGTCTACAGGACTTACCTCAGTAACACCTTCAGAATTAATCATACACTGCAGCCTTGGATTAGTGCATTGGAGTAATGTTGGGAGGTAGTTATAATACCTCAGGTGAGTGAAAAAGCACCACAGCCAGGATCCTGTTCCTTACCAAGCTGCCTTGGTACTATTGATCAGTGAAACCTCTCTGTTCCCTTTTCAATTAAAAAAATCTGTTCCTTGCCCCTAACTCAACACCGGCTTTGACAACAAACTGATTTCTTTGCTTTTTAGACCTGGTAGACCATGGATCCATCAAAGCCAAGAGAGAAGGAGATCCAGCCTGTCCCCTCTTGCACAGAGAGGACTGTTTATCTAACTGCTTACAGCCACACCTGGGTAGTCTCTCTGAAAGCAATGGGTGGCACAGATGTCACTGTGAGTCTAATTTGACCTGCAAAACTTTAAACACTGGTGATAATGTGCAAGAAGGAAAGAAGCCAGCTGCAGCTAGAAGCAGTGGCAATTAGAAAGAAACATCTTTGCACCAGCAAACTGAACACATTTGATGTAAGAAATCAGTGAGAGACAAGCACTGAAGCCCCTGATGTTACTCTGACAGATGTTTTATGTTTTTTCTAGGGAAAATTATACT
>NW_009942169.1:94978-100197 GCF_000696875.1 Nestor notabilis | reverse complement strand
TGTGATGAGGGGGGTGGGTGGGGGGGGGGGGGGGTGGGAGGAGTGGAAAGAGGACAGGGAGAATCACTTACAGATTTTCTTGCATGGGAATAATTAGAAACCAAAGGGGTTGATGTAACCCCTGAATAGTCACAGCTAGAAAACAGAGACTGGGATGAACTGAACAGCAGAGCATATAAGACAGAGGGAAGAAGTGGTGAAAGATTTCAGTTTTAGTCAGAATTGAGTTTGGCAAAATTTCTCATTCAATTCTGTTAAATCATATGCTTGAATAAGTTATTCACCCAGGCCAGTAACATCTGTTCAGGAAAGGGGCCAACTCTAAAATGTGTTTTTTCATCCCACAAAACAAAGCATAATCTAGGCTATAAATACACATGTTTTTACTATGCCGGATAAAGTATCTCATGGAAAAAAAAAAAAAGGAAAAAAAAAACCTTTAGGACATTTTTGGTTCAGAGACATTACTCATCTGATCTTGGATCCTATACATATTCAGGAGTCCTACTGCTTTCCGTGGGGTACTTAGGATTACAGGGAGTTTTCCCTGAGTAAGCACGATCAGACTCAGAGATGTTCTTGCCCCTTTACATATTCAAAACCACCCTGGTCCACTCTCCACTGATACATTTTTCATGTCATATGTAGTAAGAGCTGTCTAGTCTCTCTGACACATCATCACAGCCAAAAATCACTCCAAATGCCTCATTGTTTTGTGAAATTAGTGACAAACCTTGAAATAATTCAAAGCAAACAGAAACCAAACCATTTTTCACTATGGGAATTTGTTTGAAGTGCTCACTGAGGTCGGTATATTTTAATGAGACACTTACGAGCAGACACACACACACACTAAAGACAAAGAAAACTGTACCTCTAAAAAATATTTTTAAGTGATAGATGACTGTCAGCTTTGCGAAAGCTGACCATGCAGTGGTTGATAGCACAGAATGAAAGCAATTTAGAAGTGCAAGTCTGTTTCTTTTGGCAGCAGAAGGACTTGCTAATAGATTCATCATTTTCTGTTAAGCATGAGCATCAAACAAAAAAAACATTTAGGGCTCTATTCATCTGAGTTTCCGGCCCTACACTTGCCAGCCATGAAGGCTCTATGGCTTAGTGCTCCAGAGCTCAATTCTGATATATGCCTCCCAAATTCAGAAATGAAGGCCCCACAAGATGTGGAAATCTGTGTGGCAGCCCTTGTCCTCCCTGGCAGTGCTCTCAGTCTGCAGTGGTACAGAGGTTTAAGGTACTGATTCCCCAGCACTGACACAATCAGTGTAGCCACTGACTAGCTTTTTCTTATAGACCCATCCTGTAACAAATTCTTATATGACAGTTGACTGATGGCAATAAATCTTGCAGATAGTCAGCCACAAAGAGCCACAGAAATGCATCCACCATTTAAGAATAAAATTGCTAGAAA
This sequence comes from Nestor notabilis, assembly GCF_000696875.1. Classification (NCBI taxonomy): domain Eukaryota; kingdom Metazoa; phylum Chordata; class Aves; order Psittaciformes; family Psittacidae; genus Nestor; species Nestor notabilis. The sequence goes on along the minus strand of NW_009942169.1, from coordinate 98,768 downwards.
ATAAATTGCAGTGAGCAACAGATAACTGAAAGCTCGCTTAAGGATGAGACTTCCAGCAAGCAGGAAAGTTTATTAAAGAAAAAGGAAGAGAAGAAGGAAGAATAAAACGGGTAATTAAAAAGATATTTGGCCTCCTGGGAAAAGGCTTATTGGTGCAGAGGCCATTAAATATGGTTGCACGTTACTGTGCATGTATCCAGGAATGGGGTAAAAACACTGACATGGATAAACAGATCATGCATTTGGTACACTTCATCCACTTCAAGGCAAGAAGCACCTTCATCTTCTGCCTTTTAAAAACATCTGAAGAGAAACAAGGTGAAACTACGACAGGTTGTCTTTACTATTTATTATTTGTAGGGCACTCACATGGTGTCTAATACGCTTCAGATGCGTATTTTCTTTTTAATATGTTAGAAATGGCAAGATGGGAATTTTTCCAATGGAAGGATGGAATAAAGGGAAAGGGCCTTACTGGAAATCACTTCCCCATTTACTAGCAAAATACTTTACTGTACAACAGCAACAGTTCATGGCAGGGGCTAAAATTACAGCATTACACTGAAATATGTCATTAGGGTTGGCTTGTTGCTGTCATTTTTTCTTTTAAAAAGCTGACTGTCTACAGAACAATTTATAAGAGATTTCAGACACCCAAAATATTACTTTAACTCTACAGAATCATATTTTAGATGTCTTATTTCACTGATAGTTTCAACAAGGAATTCACAGAATGATCAAACTACCTATAGGTAGCAGCAATTATTGGTACATTTCAGATGAACACAGCATGAAGGGTAAGTCTAAAGAAAGATTAAGACCCAAACACTAAGGGAGGAAAAAAAAAAAAAAAAGATGGAGAAAAAAAGCCTGAAAAGCAGGAAAGGACTAGCTGTCTGCAGGAAGCTTGTATTCTTATGTGAGGTGTGAGTGACCCAGTGTAAGCTGGAATGTTATCTCTATGTGATCTGCAGAATTTCTCTCTTAACTGTAGCAACTGAAGAAAAGAGAATTAAAGTCTTAAAGAGAAAATCAATAAAGGAAAAGAAAGGGAAACGTGGCAGAAGAGCCTTTCAACGGCTGTATAAAAAAGTCACTCAAATGATCATGGGGAGCAACCCAAAATTTCCATTCTCACAACAGAAATACCTTGTAAAAACAAACAAAACAAAAAAGACAATATTTCCCCCTTTGTTTGAACTATATTTGTCAGTGGGTTTCTATTGCATCACTAGAGCTGACTTACTAGGTCATAGTGGGCTTATCACTGATGATTCTGGCCGCAAAGTAAACTTCTGCTTGTTCTTCCTTTAGCATCTTGAGTTTTACCTCGGCTTATGTGTTGGCATAGATAATATTTAGCCCCAAACTCCAGTGAAAATGCCCAAAGGAAAATATCTGGTTCCTTGCAGCCTTGTCAGACAATAAAGGTCAGTAGAAAGGTTTACTCCAAGCACCCTTTCCTGCATTCAGTTTTATCTTTAATAGACAAGTCCTGCTCTCTGTGCATCTAACAGTCACCCTCTAATAAACCTTTGTAGGTTCCTTTGGTTTGAGCTGCACTGAACCCTGCTGTTCAGACTCTTGCTATAAATCTGTAGCCCCTAAATAGAGCACCTCTCTTCTGAGACAAGGCTTTGTATACCTGCTGTCTGCAGCCAGCTGGAGTATTTCCCTTTTCCCTCCAGACTTGTCTTAACCTTTTCCCCACCAGCTGAATGAAATGCAATATATCTTTCATTACAACATGGAGAATAGCTTTTTTCTTAATCACTAGGAATTTGCCATTTGTTTTCTGCTGGCAGCATAGGTCCTTTTCCAAACTTAAGGCATATGAGGAAAATCTTAGAAGGTCTGAGGTTCACTACAGCGGTTACAACCACAGTAATCAAAATAAATAGAGCAGTGGTTCACATGTTCACAGCTCTCATCCTGGCTTGTAACTTCAAGAAAGGCAAACCTTTCTAGGACTGATCATTTTTCAAGCCTTCAAATGAAAAAATCAATGATCGTTGCAGTATGAGTAAGTGTAGTCATTAAAATTACCTTCCACTTCCTCCTGCCTGCCAAAACGTTGACAAAGACCAAGGAGCCAAACCTCACACAAGTAACTTTAAAAAAACTAAACATGTACATGAGCATTTGAGAATGGCTGCCAAAACAAAATCATGTTCTATTAAAATCTAGAGAACAGATTTTGAACACTAATTTCCAGAGTTGAGAGTTAATACAGTGAAAAAAAGGATTTGTTGAGAGAATGAATTGGTACCTTTGGACAAAGAGCTGATCTTTTACTTGGGGGCCATAAATAACAACTAGCTGCCTCAGCAGGGGTAGGAAAAAGTAATTTTTCCAGAAATTAGATTAATTTTGCTTGTTGTTTTCTTTTCCAAAGTAGTTTACCAAACTGTTATTGAGGCTTTTAGAAAATAATCATAAGTAGCAGAGTAGTGAATTTAAGAAAATTGAGATACGAACTACTCAAAACCATAAAACTCAGAACTACCTCTGCTTGTCATTTAGGGGGGAAAAAAATGCATGAGAATCTTTAACGAAGAAAGGCTTTGTTTTTAAACAGAGCAAAAGAATTCACAATATTACTTCTCAGCAATAATCTACCAAGGTACCTGTTCATGAGAAACTTACTTACAAAATAAGCAGATTTACAATAAGGTCTATTGTGTATCAATGGAATAATTCCTGTCTACAACAGAACATTCCTGTCCAACACAGATCCACAAACCCCTGCTTATGCCTACAGGCAATTACCTCATTACACATCCTCCATGCTGGGACTTATCTCACTTCTATGCCCATTTCTAGCATAAGTGAAGTAACTTTTCACTTACTGTCCAAGGTCATACATCTGGTAAATGATTCAAGAGCAGAACATGACTTCCAGTGCCACTCAATAACCCCTCAATGGGTGATAATAGAAATCTGCCCAAACAAAAAAAAGAAATACAAGAGATAGAAATGAGAAAGTTGATTTTTTTTTTTTAAAAAGGCAGTGCTAAGTGTGTCTCATGTGGCTTTTCAAAACCAACTGTTTAAATACACAAATACTCCTGTTTAAATTTCATCACTTTACAAAGTTCAGGGGTCAAAACCAGGCCAAATATGAATCACAGGTCACTGAATTTTTATCAAATGCTTGCATTGCCAGGTGCTGAAAAACACTGGGTGTTGGTTTTTTCTTAATTCTTTCTTTTGGAATCTTTAGCACATCAGTATCATAAACTGAGTCAGTTGTCATTTTAATAATGAAAGAAAGAAATAAACATTCATTTGTATGTTACAAATGGGTGGATTATTTAATAGTGTTACCCACATTCTTTTAAAGTTTGGCCTGGAAATAGAGACATGCTCCTTAAGTGCAGCCAGTGTTTACATATAACATACATCCACACTGGTCATGGGTAAATCTCATTTATTTTCCCAAATTGACATTAAGGTATTTGAAGGTCACTGAAAAAAATCCCAAAACAGTTATCACTAGGACACAACTGTTCTTTGGACCTCAACTGCAGGTGCAGTCATTTCATGAATTACTAAAGTAAATGTAAGAAGAATTCTTTTTCATTAATACAAAAACTTTACTGACCAACAACCTCTAAAGAAAAATACCAAGATCTGATAGAACTGCAAATAAAGAGAGAAAGTCTACAACATGATGAGTGAAAAATTTCAAGATATTTTTTGTTAGTATTTGCTATGTCTTGCAGGTGGAAACGCTGCCAGCACCTGGTATGGGAAACAAACATCTGTAAGCAAAAGAGAAAATTGTGTG
>NW_009942169.1:46835-94947 GCF_000696875.1 Nestor notabilis | reverse complement strand
GCATGAACACTAGGGTATTTCTTAGAGATGGGTGCTGGATGTTGGACAACAGACAACTGATGGATCTATCATATAGATGGAGGCAATGTCTTAATTACCCATTTTGCTTCAGACATTGGGAATATTTGTTTGCTGGGAAAAACAAGTGTTAATTAGGAACTGTCTCATGGCTGGTTGCCATATTTACATGCCTAATGGCTGATTGACTGGGTGACAGCATCTCACCCCAGGAGTGTTGTATCACATAACCAAGCTGAAGGCTTTGTGGGATTGCTGACAAGTCCTTTCTCCTTCCCTTAAATGCTCTATTAAACACCTAAGGAATAAGCCACCCCAGTTAAAACCGAGTGGCACACATGGAGCATGTCTAGTACAATGATTTCTCTGGTACTCGCATTTCTCCCATGTGAGAGCTAGCAAGACAAGGAGTGCAAGTTATCGCTGGGAAATCATAGATTTACTATATATAATATTCAAACAAGTTAGGCAGGTTTTAATGTGATCATTACATATGTCATGACAACTTAAGAACAAAACAGTCACCACAGCAACTCATATCAGAGAATCAAGGTGGCTGATAGATACTGGGCATGGAAGAGCCATCACATAGAGAAACAGCTACAGATCCAATGTCAGCTTTCAGGCTGAGCTAGTACCAGGCCATAAATAAATAAAAATGACAAGATTTTTAACCCAGCTATGTTTTCCCATTGTGAACATTTAAAATTTTATGTTGGAATGTATATATTTTGCATTTATCAGGTACAATGCAGGTAAAATATTAATAACTTTAGACTGAAAATCATGAGACTTCTCAAGATGGTATTATTTTGAGATACCTTCCTAGTGCAAATACTAGAAAGAATAAGCCTAAGTAGTTTAAACTGGATATTGATACATTTACTAGTCTTCCTTTTAAAATTAGGAATTTTCCACTAAAAAGCAGTTTTGGGGTTTTTTTCCTATGACAATTTTTTCTTTCTAGTTTTTACAGTGAAATGCAGCAGCTGGCTGCCCTCTTTAATGGTGCCCAGAACAGCCCAACAAACACCTGTGAGCCAAGGAAGAGGTCTGTCACCCAGTCGAGACCAGAAACCAAGAGAGACCAGTTGCACAAGAGGGAGCAAGAGCAGTCCTGAAAGTCCCAGCTCCACTCCAGGATATCAGAGCTGGCTGGCTGTTGGGCAGCCTCAGCAATCTGTGCTTGATCTTGGCCTTGTTTGTCAGGCATGACACTGGAACTGGGACTTCTACATGTTTTGACAAATATGTGTCTTCTACTGAAGTAATGTCCTGTCAAAATATTCCCTCCCAACTGCAAGAAAGAAGCTCTGAAACTCTGCAGAGATTTTGAGGTGGTGGAAAATGGGAAGGTGGGTGAGAAAATGCGAAGGGCTGGCCCATACGGAAAGGGAGAGAAAGGGAAACCAGTTGACACATGAGAAGCAAATAGGAGAGCTACGCTTGGGAAAACAATTTGCCAGCTGAGGTAATGGGAATCAGAGAGGGCAGGTTTCTCTTTTGTTGCATGGTGCTTTAATCTTCAGTGCTCCATTTAGCAACTGAAGGATGCAGTATGTTGGCTTTGCATATGCTCTACACAAAAGGAGTGGAAGATCCTATCCCAGTGGATAACCAGAGTGAAACTGAATTTACAGTCCACAGCAGACCCTACAGTCATGCCCAAACCAAACCTCCCCTTATAATGGTTGGATTTAACTGGGACCTCAAGAGCAGCACCACTTCAGATCCCAGCGCTAGTTTCCTGTCTCAGATCAACATCCTCAGGGCACCTTTCCAATGAATTACCCTACTAGATCCCATTACTTGGACAGAAGCAAGAATACAACTTAAATTAAAAGAGGAGTGATACATTCTAGCAAGATCTGCTGACTCAATGGCAGTCTCCTCCTGCTTTCTGGTAGGAGAAATAACACTAGCTGTGAAAGAGAGAAGTAATAGAAATTAATGGCTGGTGTCACAAGCAGCCTGCTCGGTTGTCTTTTGAATGGTGAAACATAAACACAATCATTGCGCCATCAATTGGTTGAGCTAGAGCTGGAGCCTTACTCTGCCCTGCCTGAATGGAGATCTCTGCCTGAGGAAAGCAAGGTGGACACAGCCCTCTAAGTAGCCCAGCCACTCAACATTAGTGAAACCCTTGGTTTCTAAACACTGAGCTGCACCAAATTTGAATGCCCCACTGATGACTGAATTGGTTAGGAATACAACTGAACAGCAGGCTGCATACCCAGAGAGGTATTGTGGGTAATTAGAGATTAATTACAATCCCATAGTTTGTATCATGGTTCAGGGTCAGCACAGGGTCAGTGCACATGGCAAACTTAGAGAGCTGTGACTAGATGGATGACGCCAGCTTGGAGTGGCTCAGCAAAGTGAAGCGTATAAAAATGAGGAGCCGGCGAGGCTGGGGAGTGGACTCACAGTCAGGGTGCTGGCGACAGCAGTGACACTGAGTTGTGGGGCCTTGAGGCACCAAAAAAATGCTAACAAGCGGCAGAGAGAATACAGCTGTACTAACTATCCAACTGCAGCCCTGACTTTTCCAATTAACCTTTTCCAGGCTTTCTAAGATTTGGGAAATCTGGGGCACTGTCCTGTTGTCAAAGCAAGCTCTTAAAGAAGAAAAGTGGTGAAGAAAACTGCCAAAAAAAAAAAGGGCAGGAGTGGGAGGGAAGAGGCCTCTGCTATTTAATATGGCTATTAAATTTTTATTTAAGGCTAAAGCAAAAAAAAAAAAGTTCCATAAGACTACAATGAGTTTTTCAGGAGATGGCATTCATAGGAAGCGTGGAATATACGCTTGCAGTGCAAAGCCCATTTATCATTAAAGCCCTTCCCCTAACATTGCCAAGAACAATTCGTCATATTTTTGTCAACAATCAAGATATGCAAATAGCCTAAGACAGCTGAAAAGGCAAATCCATAACCCCAATGTGTAAAATAGATGACTGATAATGTAGTAAATGGAAGATACAGAACAGAAACCTTTGTTGAAGTGAGGAATAAATCAATATAAAACTCCTAAGTGGTCCTTTTTGGCAGTTAATTATTTGCAGGAAGTTTTTCTCTTTTAAATAAACCTTTTTTTTTTTTTTTTTAAGATCATTAGACTAAAAAGCTAGCTTGTGGCATTCAGAGGAGGGTGAAGAGGAGACTGGTTCTTGCAAGGGACAGCTGGTATGTAGAGGATATACCCGTTCTCTTGTGTGCCTCCAGCCATATCCGCAGGTGGCTACTGCCACTGTGCCTTACTGAATGAGGATCTGTGTAATTTCCCAAACATATGAACATCAGTTCCTTTCTGTACAACAAGGGAGTATTTTCCTTTCTGCCTGGATTTGATTTCCAGAGGCATCTGTGCATTTGTCCAATTCCTGACCAGTACTAGGAAGCACTTCCGATTATTCTTTATAATTTCAAGGATGGTAGTAATATTTATGCTATCTCAATAACAGATAGAAACATTCTTCATTTTCTTTTTCAGCACTGGTTACAAGGTGCTTCAGAAGTGTAGAGTTCCTGATTGCATTGACAAAATAACAGTGTTATTTTCATAATTTGCATCCATATATGTATCAGAGCTTTTAATACAAAAGCAGGTATCTAGAATTACCTCTATTGGCAACTGAAAACAATGGAGAAATGAATTGATCTAAGTAATGCAAGAGGCAGTAGCAGAGATCATTACCAGTTCTGATGCCTAGACTATTATCCTTGCCATCAAACCATAACGATAACAATCTATAAAAAGCATCATTATTTTTACCTTCCAAAATGCTCAGGATAATCTTAAATTTGTGGTTCCTTCTTCAAATACCTGAATCAGAGAAAAGAGTCTATAAAGACCTCTGGCTCCTGAACTGGGAGAAGAGGGAACAGCCAGAGCAGCCGACTACAGGAGCATGAATACAGAAGAAAAGAGAATAAAGAGCAGTTAGCTTATCCCAGAGGGTTGAGAAAACCCGAACCTCACAAGGTAAAGGTTGGCCAGTTGTGAGGTAGCAGTGCAACTATTGCAGAAGCAGAAATGTTGAAACACAGTAGTTCGAAGACCAGAAACAGTAGTGATAGCAACTAGCCTAGCACTTTCCCACTTGCTTCTGAGACAGCTATCACTTGAGCACCCAGAGGTCTTCTTACCTTTCAAGTCCAAACAATGTTTTCTCCAGTCTGTACCCTGGAGTTTACACAAAGGATTTCACAGCAGAAAATAACTGGTATCTTAATTTCTTAACTAAAAACATCAGTCCATCCTGTCAGTTTTATCAAATGAAAGTCACAGCTATTCTGTTATATTTATGAGGCTTTCTCTTTTGCTGTCCCAATGACAGATGATTTTGTCTTCTTACATCCCAGGGTTACCTAGTTCCACAGAACCATTGCAATGCAAAATCAAAGAGCAATTCTTCCGTATTTATCATTCTGAAAATGAATAAAAAGTATGTGAAGTTCAATTTGAAATGCTTCCTTTAAAAAATACCTATTTTCCAGTAATGTATAAATATATTCTCACATCTAACCATGCTATCCATGGCTCTGGGAATCAGTGGATTTCCTGACGCTAAGAACTAATGATAAGTGCATTAGTACTTAACATAGTGGGACTGCTAAACCTGTCTGTGCCAACAAATTAAACCAAATGCCACATTTCTGTTTACATACGGCTCTGAGCTGAGATGTGAGGGGTGATGTGGTGAAAAGACATGGTTCCCCAGTCCTTTCCAGTACATTAGAAATTGATATACAGTTAAACAGAACTGCATGGCTGAGATGGTGATGTTTCCACTCCAAAGATCAGTACAGATTGTCCTTTTATAATCCATTACCACATCGTTGCATTTAAAGTTCAGACTAAACAATGTCAGTCACAGACCCAAACCACCTTGGGCGTATGGACACAAATGCCACACACAAATAGCATTTTATATCACAGAGTTTATCTTACAAGACTGTAACAGATCAAAAATAGGGACTGACCAGGTCTACAGGTTCAAACCTTCTAGACTTGGAAAGAACAGGTCTATATTAAAGCCTAATAACTTACCATTATACTAAATTGCAAAACGCTGTCTTATTTTCTTTAGAAAAAATCAAACAGAATAATGCACATTCCTGTGAACCTCTCAGCTCCACAGGATATCAAGAAAATCTGACTTGTAACTCTTACCAACTTTAATAGAAAACAATTATTGTCTGTGAATAATATAGTTCATATGAAATATATTGTCTGTTGTCTTCAATCTCTCCCTATGGTAGCCAGTGACTTATTTTACCTATGCAGAAATCCAACCTCAATTCATCTTTTGTCTCCTGGAGCTATCATGGGAAATGCACATTTTTGGCCTGATCCCAGTACACACTTGGAGCTGAATGCCATAGTGGATTTAAACACATTCATTGCATACAAACATGAATTCTTTTGACTAATCTATTTCCTTGATTTCAGGGGTGGTGAGTCAGTTTGTTCACAAAAAAAAAAAAAGAGCAATTTTTGCAAGGGTCTGCCTTTACCTGCAGAGAGTGCTTCTTCAGGGGCACAAGAGAATGAAGGTTGCAGAGATCTGCCATTTCTTCTTTTCTGTTCTTCTCATGTAAATCTCTTTGGTTATAGTAAGTCAAGGAGGACATGGGCCAAAATATTTGTTCCACTGAAATAAATTATAAAATCTCACTGATGCCAGGATTCCTCCCTGATTTCCAAGAAGAAATGAGAATGTCCTCTAGCAAAGATTTATCCTGCAGTAGAGGCTGATGATGAATTACCAGAATTACTTAAAGCAATGGCAAGAGAATGGTATCGTGGAACCAAGAATTTAATGCAGTTCAAGTATGTAAAATGCATTTCTAGAGCAATGGATAACTGTTTGTAATTTTCCACTGATTTTCCACAGAGCTGTGCATTTAGAAGCAGTTTACTGAGAGGTTGTGAAGGGACACAGCCTTTTGCAAGCTATCTGAGGATGACAGTCTCATTTTCTCTGCATTTCTCTTTGTAATAATACTGTTGGTCCTACAAACATATATGTGGCCAAAACATTTAATAATCCAGATCAGCACTTAAACGTAACAGCTAACCGAAAAACATGACAAAATTGGCCATATGTAATAATTTCAGCAAAATGATCATTGATCAGCCTCCAGAGAAGCTTTCAAAGGTAGAGAAGGCTTCTGTAGAGCACAGAACCATAAGGCTGTGTCCAGAGATGGAAATCTGCAGAGGGAAAACAAGCCTAAACTCAGAGCAGACTGACTGTACAGCTCATATGGTAGAGCAAAAGCCAAGGAAAAAAGGCACCCACTACTCTAAGGTCCCAGGCGCAAGCACAAGGAACATCTTTCCTCAACAAAGGAATCAGAAGAATGACTTCATTAAAACGTAAAGAGGATTAGCTGTGCCACACCCTGGGAGCTGGAGACAACCAACTGAGCCAGCATGGCACTACAGAGCACCCTGCCATTGGGTCCTGACAACCGTGGCTGGGTGTTACACACAGAGGCAACAGCACAAACAGATCTCTAGAGACAGGCTGCATGGGTTATTCCTCTTCCACACACCTCAGAAGCAGACTCTTATCTACCTTTGCAGCTTTTGTAATTACCATCATTATCATCAATACAGTCTTCTCAGATTAGAGCAGAAATTACTGTTTTGAAATGTGATCTTTTGAAACAATTTGAAATCTCCTAGATAACGGAAATTTTGAATTTCTTTAGGTTTTACAGGACACTGGCAAACAGATGTTTAAAAAGCAAGAGAAAGCAGGCACAGCTGAGGACTGGACAATATAAATTGAGAAAAATCACTGAAATGTATGTCTTGGATCATTTCTTAAAGGAAAGCTCATCATACCAAGAAAAGTTGCTTCAGTCATGAAATAGAAACTTGAAAGAATATGTAGTTGTAAAATTCTCTGAGCCCTACTTAGTGTCTTTTGCTACAGACTTGTCTGTTCTGCATTTGTATTCCCATGCAAAGTGAACCAGTATATTTTTTTCATGTATACATGATCACATCGATATATTATTAAAACAAGCTAATCACTACTGTGGAAAGAAGTAATATAAAATAATTAATAAATAATTTGAAAGTAAGGATCATATCCATATTTTACCATCCCTCATTCAACTACAACTAATAAACTTTATTAACCACCACTGTTGACCAGCCAGTGGATAACCACTGTGTTACTTGAGACTTCCCAGACCATATTTCAGAAATTTAAGAAAGACAACTCATGTTTCATGGAAGTAATTAGACAAGCCCAGTGCTAATTATCTGGGAACATTGCAAGGATGATTGACTGTCATTTACTTACTGTGGGACTTTGGGTTATTTCCAGAAATATATTTGTAGATTGTGTGCACATGAGATTGCGTGTGCTGTCAGCAAGTTTGCAGATGACACCAAGCTAAGCGTGCAGTTGACATGCTTGGGGGACGGGGATACCATCCAGAGGGATGTGGACAATCTCAGGAAGTGGGCCCATGCAAACCTCATGAGGTTCAACACAGTCAAGTGCAAGGTCCTTCACCTGGTTTGGGGCAACCCCCGGTATCCATACAGTCTGGGGGATGAAGGGGTTAAGAGTATCCCTGAAGAGAAGGACTTGGGGGTACTTGTGCATGAAAGGTTGGACATGATCTGGCAAAGTACGCTTACAGCCCAGAATTCCAATTGTATCTTGGGCTGCACCCAAAGAAGCATGGCCAGCAGGTCAGGGTGATTATCCTCCTCTGCTCTGGTGAGACTCTACTTGGAGTACTGCATCCAGCTCTGGGGCCCTCAGCACTGGAAGACATGAAGCTATTGGAGAGGGACCAGAAGAGGGCCACAGAAATGATCAGAGGGATAGAACACCTCTCATATGAGGAAAGGCTCAGACAGTTGGGCTTGTTCAGCCTGGAGAAGTGAAGACTCCGGGGAGACCTTATTGTGGTCTTTCAGTACTTTAAAGGGGCCTACAAGAAAGATGGGTAGAGACTTTTTAGCAGGGCCTGTTGCAATAGGACAAGGGGTAATGGTTTTAAACTAAAAGAGGGGAGATTTAGGCTGGACGTGAGGAGGTTTTTACAATGAGGGTGGTAAAATACTGGCACAGGTTGCCCAGAGAGGTGGTATGTGTACCATCCCTGAAGATGTTCAAGGCCAGGCTGGAGGTGGTTCTCTGCAACCTGATCTAGTTGAAGGTATACCTGCTTATTGCAGAGGGGTTAGACTAGGTGAGTTTTGCAGGTCCCTTCCAACACAAACTGCTCTATGAATCTATATCTTGATGATGCATTTATGCAAATAATCAGCAGTGATATTAACAGAGAGGTGAGAGCAACAGTGATCAGCAAAGCAATCCTGAGCAAATGGAAGCCCTGGTGTTATTCAAATCTGAGGCTACCAAACACTATTAATGCTTGCAATCCCATGACGACAACCTTGTCATTCAAATGTCCTCACATCCTTGCACCATCTCAACCTTGCTCATTGGCAATTGCACTACTAATTTCAACAGGGATGGGTTTCTAATATAGCAATGTTAAGAGAGAAAAGATAATGACAGGGTCTTCCAGAAGTCAAAGAGGAGAAAACTGGTGGATTCTCCATTCTACTTGGTGGGTTATAGCCAAGTGACAGCCTTTGGGCACTATGGTAGAGTCATGTTATCTGGGATGTGACCTCAGCATACACAGCTAGATTTGGGTTTAAATTAAAATTTGCCTCAATATATTCTGAAATTGCAGCCACTTCTTCATTTATTTGTATCACTTCATCTAAAGGCCATTCTCAGTTGAGAGTCAATGAATTTTTAAAAAACCTGAAGGAATTTTTGGCTGACAGTAAACCAGTCACATACTTTTCTTAATCAGGTATGTATTTATTACAAACTCCTGAAACGCAATTTAGTAATTTCAGATCTGAACCAATTGCCTTTGGAAATTTTTTACTAATTTCAATGCAACTTGGTCAGAAGCAGCAGAGAACAGCTGCTTGTCTGATATCACTTTCTACTTCATTTTTGCAGGTGGCATACCAGCAGAGGAAAAATTTCAGACCAAATAGCTCTTCCATCTGTTTCTCTCTTTTGTAGGCATATAAGCAGAACTTACTTATTTCAATCTTTCTATTTGACTGACATTTTCTGAGTGGGAGAACGACATACAGTTCCAGTTCACAGTTCTTTAATGACCAATTGAGAAATTAAAGAAAAATCAAGATCTGTGAAAGAATTCCTGCCCCAGTAAGATTAATACTGCAAATGCTAATTACTTCATTATTATCATTTCTGTATGACAGAAGCATCTAGTGACATTACTTTGCAGGCAAAAATCACTGACAGCTGCCATCCTTAATCACAGTTCAAGCCTGCTCTAGGCAAATCTTACATTCTTATTATTGGGAATTTGATTGAATAAAGCAAGGTCAGCACTTTCAGCATAGTCCCCAGATAACTCAATTTTTACTTATCATTTTATGTTTGTGTATGAACTACCTACATTGTTAAAAGATGAAAAATTATGGGAAACAGACATTTGAATGAAACTCTTTGGGTACAATACTGTTCATCATGGGTAATTTTATTTAGTGTTCTTATCAACACACTGTTAACAGACAGAATTATGCAAACCAAAAGAAGACATTTGTTTCATCTGCCACATCTAATACCTCAACAACCCTACAGTGCATTCAGAGGTGCCTTGGTAACCAGTTACCTATCTATGGGTAAAATATTCCCACTCGGAGACGGGTCAATTTGCAGCTCCCCAGTAAGATACATCAATCCATGTGGGGACTTTCTCTGACTTTTGCCCAGATACAACGATGAATTTCTCAGAATCACCTGTGAAAAACCCTGCTTCTGCTTTCAGGATGCAGCGAGTAATTCAATTATATGACTTGATGATTTTCAATTTAAAAGCCTAACAGAAAAGGTAAGAGTACAGGGGAAGAGGAGGTCACACAAAAACCTACAGACAAAGCAGAAACAGAAGCCCATCAGTAGTAGGGATCAGTTTTGACGGTGTTGAATTTGCACCCCAAAGTGATTAGAAGCCTCTGGGCTTCAATGCTTCTGCTGAAGTTCATACTCTGTAAATAAGGACAATGAACACTTTCATGTAAGACTGTAATAAAAAACATAAATAAAATTACGTATTTTACTTTTGCATGGACAGTTTCTGTGTAACTGCATGGACAGAGAAACACAACTGTCACAGGCATTTTTCTATTATGCTTATCTAATGGGGTACTGCTAATGATAAAAAAATAGAAAAGGGAGTTGTTTGATCTGGGGTTATTTTTGGTTTTGGTGGTTTTTGGTTTTTTTAATAAGAAACTTAACTGTTTTTCTAAAGAAATTTTTCATTTAAAAATGAGTAAATTGCTTTCAGCTTACAAAATTTACCTATTCAATTACCAGAATTTTCCTGGTGGTCAAATGAACCACTTTTTTATTCAGCTTTTCATAATTTTCATACCAGTGCAAGTACCAAATTTGCTTACCTACTAGCAAATGCTCATGATAGTTTTATAAGTCTGAGTGATTTATTTGCACTGTGGTATTCATATACCATAGATAGGCTTCATGAAACCTTCAATGATTATAGTTTATAAAAGCAAGCTTCAGTGACAGCAACATACACTGAAGGTGCAATTAAAGACTATGTATCAGGTGAGTAATGAATATAAAGCTAATTAAAATTCTACTACTCCTCACAAAAAATGGCTGCTGAAATGCTGAAGTAACTCATCATTCTTTAAAATATTATACTCTATACGTATAAATAAATCCTTAGGTTGTTCATTACCTACTGTATACAATGGGATAAATTTCAGTCCATCCAAACTTACAGACATTTTACTCTATTTCTAAAAGCCAGTCATAATTTAGCAGGAAGGACAGTAAATAGGACACTAAATATCTATTTCTGAATATTTGCTAGCCATATCTCCTTCTTATATATGTCAATAAGACTGAACTAACTGGGCTTGGCAAAAAAAACCTGAAACACAGTGATTGGGCAAATAATTTTAAGCCATCAATTTATTGGGTAGACTTTTGCATCATTTTCTCTTTGAAAGTCTTGATGGCTGTTAAACTTGGACACACAGATCATACCATGTAACTGAAAAATTTCCCAGACAGGTATGAAAACACAGAGGTGAAGGTACCTCCTTGCAGAGCACACTCTGCCAGAAACATCCTTTGTGAATTTGGAAGGATGATATGTTCTAGTCTGCCATTCCCTATCTGTACTTCATACACAGATAATGAATAGGTAAGTCATAAGAGGATGGGAAGTGTTGCAAGCCATTTTTTAGGCTTGGATATGCATGTATTTATTTTTCATTTCAAAATTCACTTCTGTATATATTTTTTAACATTCACATAAATGTTTTCGTAAGTATCCCTGCCACAGTTAAAGGACTGCCCATAGCTTGTATGTCCATTTTCATCTAAATGCTCTGACTTCTTAAACTGTTAGACATGGTACCTGTCTAACACAAGGGTGGTCTGACTCACAGTGTCTGCTCCCACATAGCATGTATCTTAGGAAGCAAGCACAAGAGTTACATGACGAAGCAGAACAACCTGCAGAGGAAGGCCTCCATGAGTGGAGCAATCGCATGTCAGCCCTCACTTCAGCAAGTCAACTCAGGTCCTGTTTAAGACATATACCCCAGGGCTGGACATTTCCTAAAGGCAGAAAAGCTGCTTAGACCTGTGTGCACTGCTATAGAAGGAGTATGGGAGTCACATATGGCAAAGTTGTGCCTTTCTAAGCCTCTCCTAAATAATTATTAGTGCTCTACCTGTTCTACTTCTTGGGTAGGTACTGGATTGCTTTGGAAAACAGGAAACAATGCAAGAAGCGTTACTCAGACAAGTCCAGATGTTACCCACATAACATGGAGGGCAAACATGCATAACAAAGACGTTTTCATAAAATTGTTTCCCAAACACACCAGAGCTACTGAAAAAAATTATTTCTAAGTGGTTATAATACTCTCCCATTTACAGGGGTGCACTGGCTAAACACATGTCCATTCTGCTCCTAATGAACATGACCAGCAGTCATTTGTGACCCATCTCAATGATATCTCTGCAAGGGTAGTGGTCAGTTAACTATCATCTTTCTTCAATATCAGTGCAGTCTTGTCACTGGTGATTTCATTTAGTCAGTTGTTTGGAGCTCTAATACTGGACAGAAAATAAGAGAAGAATCAACCCTGAATCACATATGGATAATATGCTTTCTTTCCTGCAGAAAACAAATGTCACTGAAATAAGCTTGGACTTGGCTGTAGCCACAGTGACATCAGACACCTTTCTAATGTTTTTTAGGTCCCATACTTTATACTGTGTACATTATATTACAATGGAAACTATTAATGCTGTTGACATTTTATTGAAGGCTGAGTAGTTACTTATAATAAAAAAGGACCAATCCTTTGCTTTTAGATATGTGGATCAGACATATCTTTGTTATGGTCACTGATATACTGGGGACCAAGATGAGTGAGATCCTAGTTGGAAGATGTGGCTGTGGCCATGTACACATGTGACCATGTAACACTGTTGCACAACTGATGTAGGAGCCTCAACTTTGACTGGGATCCACACAGATATGCAAGATGACTTTCCTCTTTCCTCCTATGCAGTGCATACAGGTGCATTACACTAAAAGTGTTTTCTGTGCTAGCACCCTATTATATTTTCTTTCATGCACATTTGTGTTACAACTGTTCCTTCTGGGACTCTGCCTCTCAGCAGTACTACTGGAGCAATGACCACAGCTCAAATTAAAGGGGAGTTCTCAGTTCCCCAAGTACCAGTGCTAATCTGGGTTTAAAGCTCTGTAAAGCCTGATGAATAAAACCAAAACAAATAACAAAACAAACAAATAAGCAAAAAAAACCAACCCCATAGTACTGGGTAAAACCTAAGACAAAGTCAGTTCAAAAGCACACCCATAAAGATTGCCCAAGGATCTCTGGAGCATTGTCAATGGTTACACAGTGTTTAAAGCACTTAAAGGAAAAACAGGAAGCATGATCTGGATCTGTCAAAAGACAACTCTCTCTGAAAAGAGAAAATATAAGAAGCAAAACTGCATATATCCTAAATTGATAGATTTTAGAAAAATACACTATAATTAAAAAAGTGCAGAGAAGAAAAGCTCTTTTCCATTTGTACTCACAAATGTCATAACAGTCAAGCACATTAATAAAATTGTACAGGACTAATTTGGAGAAACCTGTATGCTGCCTTTGCAAAGATACACAAGTATCCCTTATACAGTTTGCAGCTGACCAAGACAGACAAGTAACTGTGTCCTCACTCTCTGTCAAATGTCCATTATGAAGTGAGAATGGACAGAGGGGAGGTAGAATGGCTCTTCCCCATCAGTTCACTGGGATTGAGGATTTACAACCTGTGGTAAAAGGAAACAGTGAGAAAATCTGCCATGAAACAACAGATCTCTATGGAATTCTTATTCTTAAACTTCTGTTTCTGAGGAGAAACATTAGGGAATCCAGAGCAGGTCCAGAAAGGGGCTATAATAGAGAAGTTTGATTTTGTCTCCCCTTTTTGGGTTGCCATCTGCTTTATCACTTACAGAATGTTAACATTCTTTAAAATAGGCAGATGGACCTCATTCAAGTTTTGACAGTAACTCTTTGTTATTGGTACAAATAGCTGCAGAGGTATTTAATTACCATTAGTAGTCATCAGTTTGCTGTGAGCTGGTGACATTCGAAATAGTGAGCAGGCTGCATTCTTTGTGTCCAGTGAGTTCATAGAAAGTTAAACCTACTTTCGACAACAGGCTCAAGCTTAGCTACCATTAACCCCTCTTCAGTTACTGGATGATGTGTTTGAACAGTATGAATGATTAATGAAGGTTAAATAGTCCATTTTCTGTCTTAAAACCTTTTGTTATTGGCAAAGGGCAGGGCAACTGGCAAGGTGAGCAGAAATTCAGGTGTTTGATTTTCACCAAATAGGTTCTCGGCAA
This sequence comes from Nestor notabilis, assembly GCF_000696875.1. Taxonomy (NCBI): domain Eukaryota; kingdom Metazoa; phylum Chordata; class Aves; order Psittaciformes; family Psittacidae; genus Nestor; species Nestor notabilis. The sequence continues at coordinate 80,913 of NW_009942169.1, read as the reverse complement.
ATTTAAATTATTATAAGAAGGTAAATTCTGAAGGAAATTGAGGGCTGGGTCCAAGGAATATAATTCTTGCAGGTTTGGCAAAATTAAATTAATCTTGCTTATGAAATTAAACTTCTCTGCTTATCTTTTTATTTTTTTTCCTCAAGAAACACTGCATAGTAGTGCAGTATGCAGAAATAACCAGCTCAGCAAAAGAACATTTATTTAGACTGAATCCTTCTGGGCTTGTCCAGTTAATTTCATTTGTAGGTAGATTAAACATTCAACCATTTAGTAACTCTCTATGTCGACTTCATCAGCAGTCCCTACACAGCATGCAAAGCTTTGATGGGGCTGGACTGTTTCCCACTATAGAATAAATGCTTTATCCAAGTGACTCTTCAGCAGTAGCAACTGGGACATGATAGGGCATTTATTTACTGTACTTACTGGCAAACTGTTAACAGTCAAATTTATGCAAATCATAGAAAACCACTTGTTTCATCAGCCACATCTAATAACTCAGCAATCCTGCAGTGCATCAGAGGTGTTTCAATAACCAGGTTTCTCTCTATGGGTGAAATATACCCACTCTCAGTGTAACCATTTCCACATCTAGCACCAGGAGTACTGACTATGGCCCACCACTGTCACATCCTTCTGTAAATCTCGAATATATTTGTGATGTCCAATCTGGAAAGACATTTTTTAATTGTCTCGGTTGGGTCACCTTGACAGACTTTTGTATCTGTCCAGTATTGTCAAGAAAGCACATACTTAGTACTGCCATTTTAGAAATAAGAGTGTCTGATTCCTCAAAGGTTTTTTACTGTAGCAAATAGTACTACTGGCTGCAACTACATTTTCAGCTTTCAGCCAGGATCAGAAACAAAATAACATCCCTCTTGCATTTCAACATCTTTACAGTGGTTTTGATTGCAAGATTTTTATTTTCAAAGGAAGAAGCAGCATTGCAATCATTACTTTGGATACTCTTCACATGTCTTAAACTCCTGCCTCGTTTTTTAGTAATTATTCATACTTTTCATTATTGAGTTTGAGGAATGGTTAAGAACTTTTTCCCCTGAATTAAAAAGAAAACAATTAGAATAATAAATGACTTGAAGAAAACTGATGCAGTTTCCAAGTCAGAGATTGCTCTGATGGAGAAAAGAGATGTTCAAGTTGAACAGTAGATGGGCTACCAACTCCATAGACTGCTCATTTTGCAGCAGACCTTTTCTACCACCATTTATATGTAACTATTGTGCTGCATAATTTTAATACAGGTGTAGAAATACAAAAAGATCTAAGGTTTTCAGCTGTTCTGGCGAAATAAATACTTATAGAATAGTTAGTGTTGGAAAGGACGTTAAGATTGTCTACTTCCAACTCCCCTGCCATGGGCAGGGATGTCTCACCCGAGACCACCTCACCCAAGGCTCTGTCCAACCTGACCTTGAACACTGCCAAGGATGGAGCATTTACTACCTCTTTTGGCAACCTCTTCCTGTGCCTCACCACCCTCACAGTAAAGAACTTCTTCCTTATATCTAAACTGAACTTCCTCTGGTTTGGTTCATCCATACAGTCACCCAGATTCTCAGGGAGGAAAGCAAATGTGACCTGACTGGGTTTCTGACCTTCAAGGACTGACTTCATGGATCTTGGCCTCAGCTCTTTTTCCAGATGACAGTCCCCTCCTTCACACAGCAGGCAAAGGTTATAACAGACCCACAGCCTCCAAGCACTTCACAGCCCTCACTATACTGCATACTGAGACTACCCTGGATATCGGAGACATAAGGTGGTGAAAGCTCAAACCCTACTACTTCAAAAAGACTGCTAGGCACTAGAACTAGAGAATCACACTTCACATGCACTGAAGCACAGCTGACTTTCCATGCAGGGAAGAGCAAAATAATTTTTTAAAAAGTTAACTGAACTTTTTGAACATCAGCAAAGGTTCATTTTTTGAGATCACGCTGAGCTCCCTATGAAGATATGGGCAGCTTCATATCCTAGCTGGCAGCGTCTCAGCAAATCATTAATAAGCAGATAATAATCTAAAAGGAGAAACACACCTAACCTGTGCTGATGTCAGGAAAAGGTACTGAGATGTCAAACCATAGGTGTTATACATCAGGCCTGCCTGATCCTGCAAGTAATTACTCCAGAGTTAGATACACTAAAGGTTTCATAAGCTTCCTGTGAACAAACATCACAAACTCCTCACAGCCTTCCTTGTGTGGCTCAAGAATGATGCATGAAAGAGGCACTGATGACACTTCTTGCCGGAAGTGTCAAAGCTGAGAGAGGGAATCACACCTCTACAAATTTCAGAGGACTCCTTTCTCCCCAGGTCTGTAACTTTTCCCTGGGGGAGAGAGTAAAATCCAACACTCCAGAAGACTAAAGCTGCAGAGTTATTCTATCACCTCTTTCTTGGCGAACCAATCATATCAACTTTTCTCATTGATTTCCTTGATTAACCAACTCAAACACTGCATGGATAGCTTTGAAGCTACAACAAAGGCGTGTGACAGACACAAGGCGGCCAAATGAAGTTACAGAACTACTTCTTCAGTGAATGATTTCTCCCTGTGATTAGATTGATTAGTGTGCTGATAATAATTTGTTTCATTGGGAGCAAACTGTTGATTCATCTGCAGGATCTCTATTTGTGGTGCTCCTGAATGGCTTTTGAAGCTCATTTACAAAGCTGTCCGACTCAATGCGGATAAATATTGTGTTTGATGTTGTTTTTGCTGGGAGAGTTTTGTAAATTACATTGTTAATCCCTCTTTGAAGAAGCATTTGCTTGTTTAAGAAAAATGAACTTGTTAGGTGACATGGGTTTTGATGATAGAAAAGTGCAAGCGCACAATATTTTTCTCTCTGGAATCCCACGTAAATGATGAAACTTCTTCCTCTGGACTGGGAAAAATAAGTAAAGAAACTCATCATGATCACAAAGTTTACAAGATCCATGTTCATCTTCACACTGCCTTCTGTCTCACTGTGCTCCCATGGTAGTGTAGTTTAGTCTTTAAAATCTTCAGATCGTCAAAATACAATTTACTTCTGTTTAAACTGCATGATAGTTCAAATAATGTCCCCACACTTGACTAGAGATTGAGATATTAACCACGCATCTAACTTGATCTCATAATGAAACATCTAAGATTTACAAAACAAGTCCATGTTCTTTTCTCTGCTTTTTTGCACGCTTGTACTGACCTACACAGTGTTAAGGAGCTCTCTGTCAGCTTCCCTTCAGTTTGTTCAGCTCTTCAGAATTTAAGATATTGTTACTTATCATCACTGATATTGTTATTCTACTGATAGCATATTTGAGACTGGAGAGTGACTTGAGGCAGTCATTTTGATTGCGTACAGGTCCTGCGTGCCTTAACTTATCTCCCCGTTTCCCAAGTACTTTACCTGGTCTGAGCAAAGGTGTTATCCCTCCCTAAACACCCTGCTTCTCTGATACCCTTAGACTAACAGTGCAACATAGATGCAACACTACAGTCAATTTCACTTTCAGAACATCTGCTCAAATACCTAAGCTCCTAATGGTGTAGTAGAATAGCTCATCCACATCTCCCTATAGAACATTATTTGAAGAATATTCTTAAAAAAATTTGCAAAATTGTTCTGCTTCCTTTAAAAAAAGTATGCACTTCTGGCATGTTTAATATATCACTTGCTTGTTGGAATTCTAACATTGTATTAGAACAATAAACCTTCCAAAATTAGAGTTGCAAGGTTAGACATCACAAATATCATTCTAATACCAAGTATCAAGCAATGAGCAGAAACAAACAAGAGAAACAGAACAAATATGGAAGAAAACTTGGGGGCTTAGGAGCAGGAAAACCCAACTGGAAAAACAGACAAGGAAAATCAGCAAAGAATTAAACAAAAAATACATGTGGCTGCCCTACCCAGCCTTTGAGAGTTCACCTGGCACCCACGTGATCTCTGAACTAGGCTAAGAAGTGTCAGGCAAAAAAACCTCTTTGGAGGTACATGTTGGGATTCCCTGACTGGTTGCATACAGCCTCAGAAACCTCATACCGAAGACATAAGAAGGTGGAGAATAGTAATGCAGATAAAAATAGCCAAATGAGGTGAGGGACATATTCTTGCAATGAAAGAAAAGGCTGGACTACAAGCATTTACCCTGGACATAAAAATAGATTATTTCTGACTGATGAGATGAGATGCATGAGAGGCCTCATTAGGAAAGGAACATATTACATAGTGAATCATCCCTTCTTGTAGTCCCACTGCAAGCTACATGTACATGTTCTGTTCACAGGCGCAAAGTTGTTTATTGTTGCTACTACTGAGCTTACTCACTATGTTAACTTCTCTGACAGCAAAATGACAGGTTTTCCTCAAAACATGCAACTAATACCAATCATGTAAAAAACAATGCTGAAGAACAAGTAGCACCATATAGATTAACCAGCTAGATCTGTAGTTCATACTCACTCTGTAGAAAGAGCTGACCTTCTACATAAAGTGAAATAATAGAGATCATGCACATCACAGATAACAGCAATACAAGCTTTCCTACGTGTTTGTCTTCTCTGCCATTATTAGAGAATGGACCTAAAGAGATGGAGATGGGTAGTTCAGTATCCATGGCTCACTTGGTCCCTTTTCTTCCTTCCTTTGGTTATGACACAAGCTACCAATTAAAATAATGACTGTAAAGACAACAGGTATTTCAGCAAGAGATGAACAAGTGACCACAAGGCACCTCTCACATCAAGTCTTCTGAGCTATCACATCATGAAAAAAGGCATTTCACAGAAGGTTCAAAAACAGGATTTTGCATATATTTATGAAATTCTAGCACATCGAATTACCTAATGAACTTGCAGAGACATTAGCAGTAGAGTCACATCACCTGACTTTAAGTCCATAATTCAGGCCAGTAGCCTTTTATCCCTCTATAAATCACAGGCTTCTCCACAGAATAAATCAGGGCACTGAAGTCCTGCTGCATAGGGTTAGCCAGAAACCTCTCCTCTTACTGCGAAGGAGATATAAAGTAACTAACTTAGCCAGTTGAGAGACATGCCTAAAGTTGAGGTATAAATACCTTCTCTGGTTCTGGTATTCTTAGAAATGGGTTGCTAGAACTATTAATTCTAAAAGAAGTACAGCTTCACAGTTCTTACTGTTACCCACTATTTAGTATATACAATAGTTCCCCTTTCACCCCCAGGATTTAGTGTAAACTGTTTTGTTTTTCCTATGGACAATACTTTTGTCATTCCCAAATCTGCCCAACTTTTGCTACAAATTAAGATGAAGAGCTCTCTAGCTGTAGAAAGTCACATTGGATAGAGATTGAGAGTCTGCAGAGAGAAATCTACATCTCCTTGCACCAGCCAGCACTGATGAAAGATTTCTCAAAGAGAGACAAATCTTGAGTGATGCAGACTGTAAAACAGAGAAATCTCTGTTGTAATGCCCAAGTTTTCCAACATACACTGCAGCAGAGATATCTTTGAGAAAATTATTAAGAAAAAAGTGCTTTCTCCTTTGCTTGTTTCTATTTCAGTCGTTAGATTGCTGGGAGCAGGATGTGCAAGGGAGAAAATGCTGTTATCCACCATTACAGACACAAAGTCAAGTGAAAGGTCCAGGCTTACACAAAAACTGTCGCAGCACAGGCAGTGCTAAACCTTGGAGACCAACAGCCATGCTCTAAGCACTAGATCATTCTTCCTCTCCTGAATTCTCCTGGCTCTCCATCTGCCCTTGAACAGTCACCACTCAATGGCACACACTAATACAACCTGCATAAGGTGGGCCTTATAGCCTTTGGTTTTTCTGCAGAGCAAATTACCCTGAAAGCAGTAAAAAGAAGAAATCATTGTCAGGCCTGCCTCTAAGCTGGTTGAAATGAAATGGTAAGACAGGAAAGTATTTCTACATGTACTTTAAGGAGCTCAAGGGATTACTGTTGCATTCTAAACACTCTCCTGGCAATTTCTCAAGCACAGTGAGCATGACTGCTACTCAGCACTTTGTGCATAAGCTAACACCAAGAAAGTGTTGGTCATGTTACTGACATGACTAGTGCTTTGCAAGGATCCTTGAATACAGTTATGTCTCTTGTTGGTTAATAGGGCTTTCATAAATTGCTCATCTTGGCTGGTACAAAACCAAGCATTCACGGAATGGAAACCTTTCCCCTTTAGCTGAAAAGCTCTATGTAAGCAAAAGGTTGCTTCATGTTTGACACTGTTTAGCTAAGTGTGGCAATGAGTGAAGTTTTCTCCCCCTTTACAGAGTTTGGAATTCAGATGTGCTCTCTTTTGTGCTAAAAATAACAAAGGGAGTGTTTGAAAGAAATCAGAAAAGATGAGCGGATACATTATTGATAGAAGTTTCAAGCAGCCTGCCACTGTTTTGTAATGTGGCTGAATCTCAATTTTTAATGAAGCAACCTATGAAAATCAGATGGGATGAAAAACATGACCTCTAAATGATACTGTACACAAAAGTTCCCATCAGATAGCTGAACTGCCCTCTTTCACATCCCACTGGAGTTTTACCTCAACTTGACCCTACAGTTTACAGGCAAAAGAGACAATACCCTGACTCAGACAGGAAAGGTGGCATTAGAGAGACGCACAACGTTGAAAGACGTTGAAAGACGACTAAACAAACTTGCTTTTTTTCTATTGTGCAGAGTTTCCATCATGTGCATACTGACTAATACTTCATCCTATGACTAATACTACATCACACCTCCAATTTCTTGAGAACATGTTTACTAAAACATTATTTGTAAAGAAAAATCCATGGAAATCATACCATTAAGTGCACCAAGAGCAGAATAACGTGCCAAGGAGGTACACTGAATACCCAGAAAAACTAGCAGAAACAGGTTTTAAAACAGATGGGAGTGGGATTAAGAGAAGCCAGTTCTGGAGCATTTGTTCTTGATGATGCAAGAATAAAGAACTTTGTGGCACTGGGTATTTTTGTATGGGGTTAAGTCTTTGTCTTGCATAACTATTCCATTGTCACTTTGATTGTGATTTCTTATTCCCTATGGCTGTGATAACAAGCTGCACTCAGAGAAACTGCTCTTCCTTCTTCTGTTCTCCATTTTCTCAGCTCAAGAAAAAAGCACATATAAATAACCCTTGTTTTTTCAATTACCTTCTAATCTGATAATGAACTAATATGTGCTTCTGTTTACGAAAATACTAATACTTCCACTATGAATATTGATTAATTTATAGTTGCTGCTCTGTACAGAAAATGTCATTCACTGGCCTGGGGTAAAGTAACATTGATGATAAAAAGGTTACATTCATGGGGCTATATTAAAGAGTTCACTACTCAGAATAAGAAAAAAATTAATGGAAAATGCTTTCATAAAAAATAATTATAAGATTTGCTCGTATGTCAGGGACATAAGTATAAATTATTTAGCAACACAGTATGTAAAAAAAGAGAAGCTTAACAACACATTTCACAGAGAACATTAAGTCACAAATACAGTCCTTTACACAGTAGAAGCCAAATTTTTCCCTGGCATTCACGAATCAACTCTAATGAAGGCACTGGAATCACACCTGCTGATTCCAAGAGGGAACTGGCTGAATGTGGCTCTCTACCTGCCCAGACAAACCATCCTTATTTGGTTCATGTTCTCAGAGACATAATGGGTTGATACCATAGCACAAATTTGCTGATGTCATCAATATCATTTTTAGCCCTTGAAACAGCATTCTTTATTTAACATATATGATTGCATTTCTGAATGGAACTACATGTTTCTATATTGTGCCAGTCTTTAGAGAAAAATTGGAAATAATATGGTGCATTTGCTGAACTTCGTAAGTTAAATTGTTAAAGTACAGTGACAACATACTCTATTCCTCTCATCTTATAATTCACGAGTGTGAAAAGGTATTCCTAACATATTACTCAACAAGTGATGACTTGTTATCAGTAATCACTTCACAACAGAGGACAATCACTTTCACAATTGAGAAGCAAGGAAAAAGGGAAAAGATAGAAAGAAAAGGACTGGAACAATACTTGTCACTGGAGAAAAAATATGAAAGAAAATGTCAAAATTGGAGCCTTTATCTCCTCTCAGTCATACTACTGTAAATCCACCATGAGCAGAGGGACTTTTGCTAAGTGTTGTGTTCAGAAATCACCTGGCTCTCCAAAGTGCCCTACATTCAAAGTCAGGCTTAATCACAGGACCCCTCTTTTTGTCAGACTTGTGAACTCAGCTCCAGCAGGATACCTTTTCTTTCTTCAGTTTGTTTTAACCACTACACTTATTTGCCTCTTTTGTTTAGATTCACAGGCATCTCTTTTTAAATATTAAGCACCAAATTAAACTGCTTTTTTTGCTACCTAGCAGGATAGAAAAATGACCTTGTGATTAAAAGGGCTGGACTGGGTTTCAGAACTCTGGGCTTAATTCCTCACTTCAATACAGGATCCTTGTATGGCTTCAGGTAGATCACCAAATCTCTCTTCACTTCTTGTCATAAAATAGGGATAAATTATTATATTATCTATGTGGACATGCCATGAAGTTTTGCACAGCCTCTAGCGACCCAGTGCAATGGTATCTCAAAGACAGTGACAGACTGCAATGATGACTTGGATTCCTTTCCTGGAAGTTGTCCCACAGACCTTGCTAGAATGCTTAGGCCTGCTACAAAATCAGTTTATATTATTCTCTTCAATCAGAAAGAGATAACATTTACAAAATTAAGCTGGAGCAACCCCCTCAAACCCACTTGAGCAGGCAGAGCAACCTATGCCATACACACACAAACATTTGCCTACAACCACTGCTCTGCAGTGGTATCATCATTGTCACAGTGACTGCACTCTACTACAGATGCTTTGATTTTAGCAAGGGACCCCACCATATGATATGGTCACTTAGCACAGTCATGTTAGCTGCCTCAAGCTTGGAATAAATCTCATCAGAAATGGCCACAAAGGGAAAATCTGTATCTCCTACAAACCCTGCTGCACGTTCTGGTCTGTTTCTGCAGCCCATGGCCTCCATGAACTCAATGAACATGGGGCTGCCTCCCAGGACAGTTTGTGGTGATGTGGACAACTAAACATGAGCAAGAGATACGGGGTGAACAACATCACTCCAGAAGCCTGGGGTCTGGGATTTCCTCCCCCTCCCCTCATGTTTTTAGAGGGTTAACTTTCTCACAATCACAAACTAGGACAATCTAGAGTTTCAGGCCCACAGTCTGCCCACAGCTTTGAAGCGAGTGAGTTAAGCATGATGCCCCTGATAATCTGTGTGTTTCTCATGCAGTTCTGTTTACCTCAGAGAATAGCTCAGATTCATGTGGTGGCTCATCTGTTTGTTTCCCAGGAGTGTCCTCCTCATCAGGTACAAATGACTTCTTGTTTCCCTGTTCCATCTGCCTCCTTGGTGACGGATAGATGAGAACCGTTCCCTGTGCTCTGGGACTCTAATGTGATCTGGGTCGAACTTGTGGCAGGTGGGGGTGGAGTGGGGGGGAGAGGAGTGCAGGGAAGGGGCAGTTAACACTGTGAGAACTAAAATCTCTTTGTAGACAAGTGTGTTTGTGTGCACTTCCAACTTAGCTGCAATTTGCTGCCAGCTGCTTCAGGGCAACAGTGGCTCAGGAGCAATGCTGGCAGAAAAGAGAGAGATCTAAAAATAGACCTTGGGAGGGCTAAAATCAGGGGTGGGGAGGGGGACAAGAATACTTCAAGAAAGTGTTATTTGATTATTTTTAGTAACAGGGTTATTTACTGCAGAGTGAAAAGTCACCATGTTTATTGCCTTGGACCGTATGAACACCCCTGAAGGCCTGGTTCTACCCGTCACAAATGGAAAGTCACCAATCCATTTCTTTTACTTATATACATTTACAATTATGCAACATATTACCCAAGTCACAATCCACTCATTTGCTGTATGCCTGCCTGACGACAGAAGATGAAACTGTACTTACAAAACTAGCCTACATTCCCTTTCAATTTTTCTCTAGAAACTCATTTTTACAGGCAGTCTTAATTTGGCAGTTTACACTTCAGCAGGGATCACATGAGCATTTTTTCTTTTGATTCACATAGTTTCAGATGCCCTGAACTCCATTCAAATTCAACTCCATGCACAGAGAAGCCAAGTTTCACCACAACTACGACTGAAATCATACATTTCTGGGAACATCACAGTCTCTACAGAAAACCTTAAACTGACCCCATTTCTGTCAAATCTGACTGGAGATTCATGAAAAAAAGTTCGTAAACTCCTTAACAAACTTGAGTAAAAGCTCAGTCTTGACTCTTAATGATATCCACATGAGTCATGTTGCTGACAGCAGAGGCAGCAGGATTGGGATCCCAGTTAATTAACCTCCACGTTTTGCTCTGTGCGTAGAAAACATTTCATACAATTCCACTTGTCTCAATCAACTAGCTCAATTAATAAAAATGGGTCTGGGAAGATGGTCCCACTGGATTTTTGGCAGCATCTTTAGCTTGCCTGTATTCTCTACTTGTGTGACTGGAAAGAAATCCTATTGATTTCGTTTTCATCTTTCTTTCTCTCTCAATTTGAAAATAGAATCTATGATTTTCCATCATTTCCACTTAGATAGAAATATGTTGTGAAAGGTAATTTTATTGCTGAGAAATAATCTTCCTAATGTCAGCCATTATTTCACTCTCAGTGTGACAACTAGGGTAAGTGTTGGAAATCACTGTATGTTTCAACTAAAGTATCTTGACAACACAAACGAAGAAGAAAAAGCTAGTCTTTTTGTTAATGAAAACTGCACTGTTATTTTGGTCTATAATGGAGAGATTCATGTAAATGATTGCCTGTCGTCTATACTAAAGAAAAATAGCAAAAAAAATTTAAAAACTCAGCAAGCAGGAAAAGCAGTTTTCTTCCTTCCTCCTTGAATTTGCACTTATCAACTTTACTGTAATCAGCCCTAGGGAAACTAATGAAATTTTAGCCGTTCACTGTTATGAGAAACATTGTCCTATTTATAGATCTATAGGCACTTGATATGTTATATGATACAGTAAAACCATTATAGCCCATGCCTCTATCTTAGCACAACTACCTGTATGTCAGTTCAGGGTGGAAGATTCCTTCCTTTGCGGATGGAGGGACAAATGGTATCTCCTACTGTTACCATCCCTCAGGGTTCTTATGCAACACTACATTTCTCCCCTTCCTCCCCTGCAGACAAATGAGCTGTCCTACTACGTTGGCTGTGCAAAATTCTAGTTCAGAGATAAGGAGAAAGAAACATGTTAATAAAGATGCATTTTTGATGTGTTTTGCCTAACTTGAAAGTTGAATAAAGAAGGTTTTCATGGTGTTTGTTTTTTTGGAGTTTTTGGTTTGTGGGGTTTTTTTCCAAGCCTGCTTCCCTTCCATATCTAGTGAACAAGGACATTTTCGCTAAGTCCCCAGTTTCCTATTAGCTCTAGCAAAAAGGTCTGAAAAGTCCAAGCAGCAGAGAGGGATTGTGAGAAAACTGAAACCTCAAGTGGGCTACCAGTGAGTAAACCAAAACCCTACAGCATCTTCAGTAAAGATGCTCCAGTTTCTTAAAGCTCTGCCTACTTCCTATGTCAATCACTATTCTTATTAATTTATTCATGTCTTAAAATTCTAGGTCATTAGATCTGCCCTTAGCAATCATATTAAAATCTCTCAAATTTATGCTTTGTATTCAACAGAGAATTTCTGATGATGTTTTTAAGCTTATTTTCCAACTATCTAGAAACTCCAAATAGTGCTTCAGCAGATGGAATATGTGAGATTTTTTGCTTCTCAAATTTGTCATCATTGAAATGATGAATGCTGGTATTGCATTTGGGCAAAGCTTACTCACACAAGTAGTCTTTTCTAACAGAAATAAATTCATTTAAGAGGGAGTGAGCAAAAAATTTGCCGAATTGGGTAAGAATTCCCTGAATCTATTCCTGGTACTGATCTAGCTTGCTTTTCACTGCCTGATGAAGTAAAACAAGTAAAAACAAATTAAGGAACACTTCCAGAATTTTAAGAGATTGAGGAGCACAATTTGATGGATGGCAGTGACTCACTGCATTGCAGTTCTGTAGAACAGCAAGAAATCCCCAAGCCCTTGATTCCAGCAAAGTGATCCCGAGTTGTCCAGTGGGGAGAAGATGGAGCAGAACCACTCTGGCTTAGTTCCCTATTTAATGATGCTGCCAAATATATGTATTATTTACCTATGGAAAGCATAATGTAAGACAATTAAAATGCAGTAATTTTATATGAAAAGTTGGGACCAACTCTGCTGGCAGCTTGTTGATGAGGGTAAAGCTGTCAGGCCCCTTGCTTTGCTTTTCAGACATCATTTTGTCAACGGGGCAGTGAAAGACACTGAGCAGATTCACCAGGTGAGGGAGGGAAACTAAGATTTGTGCACTGATTCTTCTTAAGCTGTTTCCTTAGGGGGGTTCTTACATGCAAAACAAAAGCAAACCATCTGAAAAACCTTGGGCAACAACATGGCAGGATTTCACCACCTTGAACAGCACCACAGGGAGAGGGTTCATTGTACCTTATCAAGGTGGTTTCCCCTTCTTGTTTTACTACAGCAGTATTAAGCAACAGGCAGGGACCTTGTTACCCTTTACTAGCTCTGTAGTCTTTTACCTCTCAAAGTCATGCATCAGATTAATTTGTCTATACTAATTTTAAAAGCAGAGACAACTCCTTCCTTCAAAGCAGTACCCTTCCTAATTGTAGAGCTAGGAAAAGCCTGGTAGTACTCAGTGCTACTCCTCTTGCACAGAAATGAATGTTAAGAGGTCTTCCATAAGCTGCAAGAGTCTGCTGATGTCCAGAAGATTTCCCAAGGCCCTGAAAGTAAAAGTTTGAATCTCTACCTCTGCCCAAACATGTACATGGCGCCTGAGCTCAGGCATGGCCTAACAGATAGGGAATTTCCCATAGAAATAAGAAGTTATAGCAGACATGGGCAAAGATCCACGTTTTGCCTCAGGCTGTTTTCCAGCATCAAAAAGCTGCATCTGTAGGGACATGTATCTAAATTGGGGGAGCCTTCATAATAAGAATATACCAAAGCACAGGAAACCTCCACTGAAGCAGGATGTTCGTGAAGGGCCGGGGCATCCCATGGGTGTACTCATATGTGGTCCATCGACCTGCTTATCCTCAACAGCCTGGCTGGAGCCACCTGCCCAGGAATGAAGACCCTTTGTGTACTGCCTGCCTGCACACACACAGCTGCCCAGCTGGAGTCTAATCATAGGGAAACAAACTTGCTTTTCTGCAATTTAACCGAAGCACCCCAGCTTGAAAGAAATTAAATTCATTATTTCCAGTCCTTCATACTTCCTGCCTTGCCTTCTGCTGTAGGCAGCATCCCCACTCCCACGCCGAAGGTGCTCCCTCCCTCTCTCCTACCTGATCCGCAGCTTTTTTGCTCTCACTAGCTGTTCAGGGAATTGGCCTCAGATGACAAGGCAATTCATCCTCTCCACTAACTCTTCAGCAGCAGTCATTTTAGGGCATACACACCTCTGGACAGACCCACGAACCAGAAATTATGCCTACAAGCAGAGCAACATTGGCCCGTGTGTGTCCACACAGCACAGCCCAATTCCCCTGCTGGAGGAGAAGGAAAAGGATAATCAGCCTGTGAAATAATACTTGCATGCAACAAAGTGATAGGGTAGAAAGCTCTGAATTTGCACCAGAGGCAATTTACCAGCAGTTTCCAATTTGCTGGGAAGACAGAGAGCAGGTGGTGAGCGGGCAACAGTCCCAGCACCAGGAACATGGGCAGCACATTCCACACCACTGCTACCTTGTGCAGAGCAAGTGTTCCCCTCATAAAAACACTTGTTTTTTTCTGTTCTCTTCACCATCAGGAATATGGTGCAAAATGGGCCATAAAAATACATTCTCATGGTATCATTTGTGGAAAATGCAGATTTAAAGAAAAGAGAGACCTACAGAAGCTGAGGCCTGGTCCTGCCACCCTGCTGCGCACAACTAATGTCAACTGGTGCAAACAAGACTACTTGTACCAATAGTGAAATATGCAAAACAAGGATCAATGATTTTTCATGCACAATTATGGAAGAAATTTAAACATTAATTTGTTCCTGCTTTATATTAATAGCAAGCTATTAGTATAGCCAGAATAAACCAGGTTTAGGTGCCCCATGCACTTTCGAGGGGCATGTATGCATTCAGGCATTTCTGTGTGGCAAACATTAAACCAGCACGGACAAGGGCTGATATATTCTGTACAGGAAAGTCCTTAAGTACTTAAGCCAGCAATAGAAAAGGCTTTCCCAAATATATTCACTGTTGAGATTAAGTGTCATTTCTTGAGACTCACATTTTACTCAGAACTATAGTACCAACAATCAGAACAAGCCTTTATAAACTGAACAGCAGACAGTATATGGACAAATTTTAGCTTTCCTATAAAATTAGATAGGGCAGAAGGACAAAGGGAGCAAAAGCCCCAGCTCCCTTTGAAATTCCATAGAAATTATGCACCCAGTATAATGCTCTGAAAAGTCTCATGGAATTTTTTTTCGGCTTCTTGGGAATTCTTTTTTAATATATTTTGAACAACACAGCCTTGTTTACAAATCCTGTTGAGGGGCTTCTTCCTTCATATTAGGAATACAGCAAAACCTCCAACATCACTCTGCTTGTCTGAGACAGAATCTATTTCTGCTCAAGACCTTTGCACATGAGAGAAGTTACTCCACAGCATGGAAGGCAGCAGAGCACATTTGCTTGTGCAAAGGACTAATCCCAGCCTCTATCACCAGCCCCTGTCAACTCAAGGCAACCTGCTGGTTTTGGCAGTGCTGCTGGTGGGTGGCACTTGTCAGCAGCCACTTTATCAGGACTCACCAAAAAATTAGCCAAAATATATCCTATATATGCTGGCCCAAAAACTAAAAACATTTGGGACCCTTTTTAGGGACAAAAAGGGGGTTTAGGGACAAAGGATTACTATTTGTTACTTGCGTATATAAAATCCAAGCTCATGCAGTTCATACTCATCCATATACTATGGAATGTAATTGCAGGGAGCAACTGTCTTAGGTTTTCACAAGGCATGATTATGTGTGAGTGGATAATGGGAATAGCAATGGCTTGGTTGGGGTTGGTAATAGAATGCTTTGCAGGTATGGCAAAAAACCTAAACCACAGAAATTACCTAGGTCAGTCTACTGTTCCTTAGAACAGTCTTTATAAGCCACCCAGAGAATTAAGAAGCAACCAACAGTGTTTGGCACCTGTGTGAGCATGTAATGGTGGGAGTACTTCAGGAAGGGTATTTGTTCAGCATTTAACAAACAAGGATTTATGGTAGGGACATCTGGGTGCTATTGCAGTCTTACTCATTGAAAAAGTTGTAATCTTCCCATGGACAAAGTGTGACCAGGGAAACAAGTTAATTTTCACAGTAAATAATGTACTGCAAATTATTTGCTCAGTGTTATATAGGGGCTTGCCTGTTCAAACCTTACAGCTTGACAATACTTTGTGGTCTTTGCAGGATCTTCAAATTCACCACCACAATTGTTTTTAAGCAAAGAGAGAGGGGCTTTTTTCTCCCTTTTTTTTCTTTCTTTTGTTTTCAGAATCAACCATTTTCTTTGAAGGACAACCAAAGCTAACAGACTTCAAGGACAGAATTTTAAAATTCTTTTTAGGAAGTCTGTGAGGAAGAAAACTGCACTTTTCAAGCCTATACTTGAACTTGAAAAAAGACTGTTGCCTAAAACTAGCCACTTGCCTACTTTCTCATGCTAATGTCCTGTTTATAACTGACACCTTTACTGCCTACCACTATATCAATTTCATTTCCCCAGAGAAAGAAAAAGCAGATCCTGTGACTAGTGCTCTGGATTGATAATCTAGCCTAATGCTGACAGATAAATGCACTAATTTTCTTCTGTGGTTGGCTCCACATTGCAGAGTAAATCTGCTTCTAACAACTGCCTCAATAGACTCTGTAACCTGTCCAAAAGATGATGTCAAGTGCTACAAGGGCCTAGGGCTAGTATGGCAGGTAAGAGTTACCACTGGCATAAAGTTACAGGTGAGGTTTTCAATGAGAGAGTTATTTTAAACGAAAGCCTGGCTGGAAATACAGACTGCTTTTTAAAAAGCTGAAAGAGTAAAGGAATAAAAAGAAACCTATATAATTTTGGGATCTATATCTTCAGTATGAAAATCAGCATGTTTTTCCCAGAAGTTAGCTAAGGTATTGCAACCCCCAGGAAACACAAAGAGTTTGCATTTATTACACCGAGTAGTGGTGCACAGGCCTTTTTATGCGCCTTGGCCTTTGCTTCATTAGGTGGTAGCACAGATTCTGGGTTCCCATGGAGCACCAGGATCTTTCCTAACTCAGGAGAAGTGTGCAAGCCTCAACAGCATTCCCTGAGTGCAGGAGGGTGCTGGAGGATACTGGTGCTTGGTCCCGCCTCCTGTGTTGCAGAAAGTCTTCAGTGCAGGCAGGTGTCAGGGCTGACTCTAGACACCGTGAGGTACAGACACTGATGACTGATGGCTCACTGGGGATACAAACTACAGACATTGATGGAGAACCAGATGACGTACTGTTGGTTTGTTTTTTTAATTTAGTTCCAATGAGGGCAACAAAAGCAATGTAAAGCAGGTAACTGGTGTTTTTTTAATTCCATGCTGAATATTTGGATCATTCCTGAGAATGTCAGCAGCAGCTGCAGAGCCAGTAAGATATCAGCATTGCTTTGCTCTTATTGGTTTTCTTGTTGAATTCCAGCATCACTATGCTGGATGCTACCAGTTTATAGCACTTCATCATTTCATTTATCATTTTGACCAAAAGAGCAACTTTGGTAGACATTTATTGATTCCCTCTTTGGAAAAGATCACAAGCAATAGCTTTTTAAATAAAAAGGGTCTTTGGGTTACATGGATAACCCTGGCACTGAGGGATACGTCTCCTACTCTGCTCTCATGTCTAAAATGTTCAATCGTTTCCCCTCCCCTAACCTGAAACAAAAATAAAACCTCATTTTAATCACATCTTTTCCTCCTGATTTTCTCTCCCCACCTCCTGACCTTTCTATGTGAAGAGGATCACGATGAACATTTCAGCTTTTCTTAGGCTAACTTTTGCTCACTTTGAATAGCACTTATATAGGTCAATAGCATCACTTCCCCTTTCGCCCCCCTCCCCATCACAGAAGAAATACAGGATCTGACCTCTTTAATGTGTCAGTTAACAGGATGTCTTTTTGTTTGTTTGTGGCGCAGGAAGGTGATATTTAAATGAAACAAAATATTCAGGAGAGACACTTTCTAGTCTCTGATTTTTAATCTTTTTTTTTTCCTCCTTATTTTTAACAGCACCAAGTGCATCTGGCTCTGAGTAAGGCTTCTTAGTCCTATTTCAATACAAATAACAGTAACAGCAGGAGCACTCTGACCACAATCTACAGAATTAACAATCGTAGACCTACTCTCCTTACAAAATGCATGGAAAAAATATGCCATATTAACTGTGTGTACTACAGCATGCACAAACCCCCCTGTATGCTGCAGGTAAACTATAGTTCACTGATTTTATTGGTACAGAAAAATGCCAAAAGGGAACTCAATGTCTAAACACAGTGCGCCACCAGTTTGGTCATATTCTAATATGTTATTGTTATGGTCACAAAGACTATAGCAGAGGAAGCTAAAAGTTTCAGTAACATTTCAGGCTGACTATTTATCTTTTAATTCTGTATGACTACTCAGTGAACCCAATCCTGCTCCTGTGGAAGTCTAATGAGAGTTTGGGTACTGTATTCTCTGCAAATTGGATGGAGCTTCCAACTACTGACTTTGTAAGGCTTCAGCCATGCAAAACCCTGCTGACACAAGTAATGCATAAGAGCAAAAATAAAAATTCTACCTCTTTGAAAAGTTTAACCATAGCTCATTTGTTAATACGGTAGTTGAAAGGTGAAAAAACACCCACTGATTCTGAAAAGTATGGGATCAGGTATTTTTTTGGACTCTAATGCCTTCACCAGCTGTTAGCTTTGGAAATATTTAGACATAAACTAATTTCGTCCCAAAATAGAGCCCAGAAGAAAGAATAGTCAGAAACTGGAACAAAGTCCTGCATTGTGTCCTATGAAATACTTGTCGAGATTTTTCACTAGAGGGCACTACCACATCATCACCAAAAGGCACCAAGGACAAAGGACAAGAGTAGCCTGGTTGTTTAACTTGCACACTCTGCATGGGCTGCTTTATGGTTTGAGAAACAATTTTAATTACATCGCAGAAACTATTTATTTTTATTTTTTTTTTATAGTAGGGGGACTTCAATAGTCGGCCACATTGTTAAACGGTTAGCACATGGAGCTTTCACACCATAAAGTTTTGACTCTTTAGGCTATAGAGCTGGTTAAAAATAGTCTGCACTGAGTTTGCAGTTCTCATCAAAACAATTCAAGGAGGCTGTATTTGGGAATTACACTGCTGAATTAGCACAACAAATAAGGAATAATATTGGGCATAAGGCAAAGGGAACTTACACTTGCGCTACTTCCTTTTTGTATTCAGTGCTGCTCAAAGGCACCCTGCCCAAATGAGGTTAGAGGAAGAGCTGAAACTGGGAATCACAGGAGGAAAATAGAGAGAGAAATATAAGGGGACTATGCTTTTCTCTGAAAGAAAAGCTACTTGCAATAACCTGTGATAACTGCCTCACTGCTTTTATTAAAATAAATGTATCTCACTGAAAGTAAGGTGCAAAAAAGGTTTAAACATTTCATGTTTAAGGATTTTTTATTTTTTTAAAGCATTTTATTTGATGGGTATGTAATGCTTGTTCCACTCAGTGTTAGAGGATAATACAAATGAAGGTTTTCTTTCAATGCTCCTGGCTGAGAGTGTAGAGACTGTTTTTAGGGTGACTAGGTTTTAGTTTGAAAATTATGGGACCCCTGTTTCTCAAGAAAGTCTCTGCTTTGTAGTCCATTGCTATGCACCTGAAAACTTCCCACTGACTTCCAGGGGAAATTTGGCTGCTCAGGAATGCGGGATTGGCCTTTGGAATAGCAATCACATACAGAGAACTTAACAATGTGCAAAAAATTAACCCTTCAGTGAAGCTAGTCACATGCATAAAGCTATTCATGTATTTACTGCCCTGTTTCACATAAAAGACAACAAGCAATGCAATTATTATATTAGAAAATTATAAGGAAAATAAACAGTAAGGGGGGGGGCTAGGGTTTTTTCAAACCATGTAGTTCATCCAAACATCTAGCTTCTTAAGCTTTCATCTGTTCTTCTGATTTCTGAAAGCTTTTGAAACTTGTTTAGGGCATCTCGTTTAGGGCACAATCCAATTCCCTTTAACCAGATAAGAATTCAGCCATTTATAATTGCAGTTAGAGGCAAGCCCATGATTGTTAAGCTCCACAAAATTCCTGCACTGTATTTGGAATTCTGTGAGTTCTCCATTAGTGAAACATTATTGTTAAATCTAATTTAAAAACCAGTTTATCGAAATTATTTAAACTGACCTGCCTACAGCATCCATCAGATGGAATAGTAGGATAACCTACTAAAATGGTCTCATTTAAACAAGTCTGGGAGGAAGACAGAGGTGTTTATGACTTTGAGGCATCCTATGTCAGATAGCAACAGACATCAACAAAAGGTGCTTGTAAGCTGTAGAAAAAATGGCAGCAGAGTTGGTGGGTTGCCTGTGGGGCCAGAATGTCTGAACTCTACCAAGTTCTGCTGAGGAAAATGGTTTCAAGGCCAGATGCATTAATTGGGAAGAGAGTCCAGCAGCTGAGAGGGGATCTGTGGCCTGGGGGATGAGCACCAACCTCCATAATATCTCACTGTGACTCTTCATTATAGGAGCAATAACAGACCCTTTGGCTATGAAGAAAGTGCAACTGGGATAATATTAAAAAAAGAAGCCAAGTCCCAGGGTTTTGGCAATTGTGTGTTTTCCTATTATGAGTTACAGAAACCCAGCCCTGTGCAGACAAGCCTGGGAAGGGATGAGTGAGCAGAATGCAATGTCTTTCCTAATATAAACAGATTATTTTGCATTATGGCAGATTTAGGAATGTAAAATGTTCACTCTATAGCTAGTTAAAGGCTTACCATAATTGCTCTACTACTGCTGTTGCTACAGGATTCCCTGTCTCATCCGACTGGTGGATGTTGCCTGGCTTTCAGACTCTATTTGCAGGGGGTTGCTGGAGATGGAAAGCAGGAGATCTGAGGACAGATCCTCCATACATGGTGCCACAGACATCCTGTGTTGTACAACAGTTCATAACTCACTTAATCCAGGCTGAGAACACGCCTTAGAAACGCACAAAATCCAAAACATGAAAGGGAGCCTTTGCCTCCTCCCTTTCCAGGTAAGCAGCTGTTTGGGCAGCACAAGAATATGAGACAGGGAAAAACCAAGCCAGACTGAAGCCAAGAGCAAAACATCACTGTATGTCAGAGGATCTGGAGTTTCACCTGAGTTGCTACTGGCTGAGCACTGAAAATTGATTCTCTTTGCCTGGGCCTGCATCTCAAACTGGCAGTCTCAAGCCCAGCGACTAAGCTTTCAGCTGTGGCAAATATATTTCTGGAATAAAAAACCCAACCACTATCTATAATACACAAGTGAGATACTTTGCAATCCAAAGTCAAACTATAGCAACCCAAGTATTTTGTGTGGAAAGACAGATGAAGGTACAAATTTGGTTACTAATGCATGCCTCAATACGAGATCAACCCAAAGAGAAGAATCCAAACACTCCCAAAATTTGGACAAGAATTCTAGTTTGGGCTTGCAAGCAGGTCTGCATGTTCAAATGGATAGTCAAAGACAACCTGGCTTCTTTTGTCAAAGAACCATTTTCTTAACTCTGCTAGCAGCGCTTCAGCCTGTCTGACATTTCATGTGATATCTTTTTTTTTTAAACACCTAATTAAAGGGGGGAAAAATTCCCTTAACCCAGTATCTTTAAGGCTTTTTTTTGGTTTTGCAACTTTTCTGTTTCTAAAAAAAGCACCAAGTTATCTGTGGATGAGAGAAGGAAAATATATTTAAGCAAGGAAAAACATGCTGCTACAGTAAAACTGTGTCAGTTTCTATTAATTCAGTTTTTCATTGTCTGATATTTCCAGGCACAGTGGGCTTTTTGGTAGACCTCTGAGCTCTGTTTTCTAACAGAGGCATAGCACAGGGCCTGTCAGGAAGAGGCAGCGATCTCATTGTTATACGCCTCAAAGAGACAATATAATCCTCATGCCTTCAGAAGGGCCAGGACTGAACCCCAAAACAACAGTCCAGTCTTCCTTTAGAAGGGTGAGCAAAGCTTAGTCAAAGCCTTTTTAGTGCATGCCTATGAATTATTCCCTCATCAAGTGGCTGATCACACTACATTAATATCATGGGCACATTCTGCTTTGTTAGCAAAACTGAATTCCACTGCAGCATTAATGAAGAACCAGTCCTCATGTAAGACATGATGTCTCTAGGATGTGTCTATTCTGCTATGAAATTATTTCCTTTTGTCAAGAGTATTATGAGATTACTAACTGGAAAATATTTAAACACAACACAAGGAGGAAAATGTCTGTCTTTTAGGGAAGTTGCATGAACACACAGTGACATAATTCCAATACAAACAAATACATCTAGTCAATTTTAAGCATCTGTCCTTGACATGGGAGCCAAGGAGGCACTGAACCTTTTACAAGGTACTGCTATGGAAGCTGGTTCTTTATCTGGAGAGACGGGAGCAGGGAGAGGTTCTGGCAGACCCTGGTTCTACCCACAGCCTTTTCCAAAGTTCACTTAAGTAGCATCATAGTTTACCTGTTGGATTAGATGAAACTGGATCCTTTCCAGCTTGATATCAAATTTCATAGGTAGCAAAACCAAGAATAACAACAGGTTCATTTGTATTATTTTGGAAGCATCCCATGAGGCCAAGGGCAAGACTGGGACTCATCGGGCAGAGGCAGGTGATTGCTATGCACTGCAATACTGCAGAATTTTTCCTAGTTTCTCTCCTCCCTCCACCCACATTGCAATTGAACATAATAAAATCCAAAAGAAACAGGAAAAGTAATTGTAGACAAGTTATAGACAGTTATAGACAAGTTATGTTGCACTGAATTAAAACATAGTGACCCACAAAATAAGTTTCCTGAAGCTAACTTCTAGTTCAGCCTCAATATTATCTATCTTCCTGAAGGAATGTCTCTCTAAGATTGCATGTCCCTCAATAATATCTGCGATAGTGAAAAAAAATTATAAAGATTTTGTGGGTGAAAAAATGCTGAATCTAATATGTACATATATCTCAGAAAATCTCTACTGTTATTTTAAATTTCATAGCAGTATGAAGTCTGCCCTGAATGCCCTAAAAGTAAAAAGTGTAACCGGTACCAACCAACACATCCAGTTCTAATGCCCTTTGCCCAACACAAAATAACCATGTCATTCTGAAACAATATTAATGCCTAAAGTGATCCAAAGCTTTCTGAAATCATCAGGACTCTTTTCACAGATTTTGAAGGGTTTTCAATCTGGTCTGTTAAATGAGTCATTAATAATTTTTAAAATTGGAAGGGCTGATTTAGCATATAGCTAAGGATTTGAGAGTATGTACATAGAAAGCAGTGGAATTTTCTAAAGCCTTCAGTACTGTCCAAGCTCTCCTGACATTTAGGTCAGTATTTTTTAAAATTTCTCCATGCTGCTTAAGTGTAGCCCCATTAATCCTTTAGTACTGGAAAAAGAATACTTATCTCCATACAGGCCCTTATTATTCCCAATTTACACGTAAGTAATATCATATGCTTATCTGTCTTGGTCAGATTATTCCTCAGTATCACTTCTACAATATCAAGAATAATTTATAGGAATCACATATTATTGGTTATTGATGTTATTCATCACAGCCTGTGTGTGGAAGAATCATTCTTCCTCACTGATTCTGTAATACCCCTTGTTGTGGATGACTTTGGTTCATTATACTGCAAGCCATTTCTTTTCCCTTTATTATTATATCACTATGTGAAGTAAAACTCAATAATAATTTTAAATAAGCTTGTGTATTCCACTTCACTGGTGCTGACAGACAGAATGTCACATATTGCTGCTTTTTTGTTAAGAAGTGACTATTCTCTCTCAGTTGCATAATCCTAATACAAAGTAAAGAGTATCTGAGGGTTTGTTTAAAATTATTCAGTTTCATTATACTGCTACAAGTGGTGCTGACAGCAAAACCACTTGCTTGCCTAAAATAAAATGAAACATAAAGGATACTTTTTCTTGCATATGGGAAGTTGCACAGACTACCTTATTGCATTCTTTAGTTTTATATAAGTAATCTCACTACCTAGACTTTCACCCCATTTCTACCAGCTCAACAACAAACTTCCAGTATTATTGCATACATTTTTAATTTTCATGTGCTAGCAAACAGTTCTGTCTCCTGTTCATTACTGATTTTATGACGGCTAAATTCTACCTCAAAGGCAAATTTGTCTTCCTTCTCCTTGATAATAGTCTACAGGAATCCAACAAGCAGAATTTAGTCCCAGCTTGTCCAGGACATTTTGCCATGAGTTTGAGAAGTCTACCATTTCTTAAAGGAAAATCATAGATGAGAGCAATAACCAGAAGAAATCCTTGCAAACTTTCATAGTTATAATTGAAAAAAAAAAAAGGTTCTCAACTATTTGTGAATTAGAACATTTACTTCAGTCATTGCCCTACTCAGCAATATGACAATAAAAAAGGAGAAAACCTCAGCCCTGGCTATTCCCTGAGGATATTAATCTCACTTCTGCCACCATGACAGTCAAATATGAAGAGATCAACATACTGCAATGAAAGGGCCAGTATGAAAGTAACTTTTAAGACGTTATGTATGCAGACCCAGCTGCTCATCCATTACAGTTGTTAGTATTTGGCCCTTTGTCACCAGCTGACAGCCAAGCAGAAAACAAACCGTAAGTGTTAAATCATAGCTACTTACTGACCCAACTTGCTGGTCCAAGGCATACTGCAATGGTGGCCAAGAAAAGAAAGAGCACAGGGAATTAGCCCTTTACCATAACATTAGCAGTAGGAAAATGGCAAGCTCATCATGAGGTAGTTCCTCTTAATTAGGTGTCCAATAATTGCTCTGTAAACCCAGAACAGTTCTTCTGCAGTACCAAATTCTTGTCATATACTTGATCTGGGTGTTGGGTGTTAAAATTGTTATTAAAAATATATGCTGCATAGATAAAAATCAATTAGCCAATTCAACAGCTCTCTTTTGCCTAATATCCACTCTTTTTGTCTCAAAAGTTAGCTTTTGCAAAGTGACCACACTTTTGACAAAGATAGAACTTGTGCTACTGCTAGCACAAATGTAAGTATTACCTTCTGCATAGGTTGTTTGGGGGTTTTTATTTATTTGGCAATCAATTGAATTTTTTATGTGGCACTTGAAAAGCTGAACAAAGTACTTCAAGGAGACAAAGATCATCTGGAGAACTTTCCAGCTCCAGATTTGGCACCACCAAAAACTGTGTGGAAATACTAGTAGAGGCAGGAGACTTTAGACACCCTGCAAATGATTTCATATACTGTTCACAGGAAACCCTCAGAACTAATAAAAACCAGTAAGTACTTTCTTTCTATGAGAAAGCATCTGATCAAAAAGATCTTATCCTGTCCACACTATTTCATACAGTACTTAAACAGTGCACTCTGTCTACCCCTACTACAGATTTGAGAACAGCACCCAAAGCACTGCTGTGATTCTTTATTCAAAACAAACACATTATCAAAATTCAACCCCCCAGATGAACCACATCAGTTCAGAATTACAGGAGAATGATGCTTCTTGACCAGGCTACTCTACTTTTCCAGATACTCAATTATATAAGAGCATTAAATAGATAAAGAACATTCTGTTCATAATCACGGTCCCAGGTTACAATGGAAGGAGTAGTAATACAGACATCTGATACCAAGAAAGGTACACATGGGTAACAAGAAGATATGCTCTTGTGTTTACATGTCCCATTCATCACTTATTGAAGAACACTCACAGGATATCACATTGGCTTCTCGTTAACATCAAGAACCACTGAGCTCCCTGCACCTCACCCTTTCCTCTCCCTCTGCCATACAGCAAGGCAGACAGGCACGGATGCAAATGGGTTGTTGATTTTTAAAGCTGAGCAGCAAGTCACTATCATATGGCTAGGAAGTGGGTCTGAGTTAACGCTACAATAATTGAAAATACCACAAATGAGGCAAGTCACTTCTTCTTCTGCACAGCCAGCTCTGCCCTCACACCTAAAGGGCTGGTGCTAGAAGGGAAGAGAGGCTGTTTGCTTCTCAGCCCCATTTGAGGAGAGCTGTTTCTTCCAGTGGACCACAGTCAGTCAGATGGCAGCTGAGAGTCCAGCTGACTGCAGGAACCAACGAAACCAAAAAGGCTGCAGAGCAGCCAGTGGAAAACACTACAATGCCTCTGCTATAGTAATGGCCAACTATGTCAAGGAGCAGCAAGGGTGAAGAGATCATATAGGATCAAACAGAGAAGCTTGGGCAGTGGTTGGTTGAAAGAATGCAATCAGTAATGCTAAACCAGTTCAGGAAAATATAGTAATTTGTTACTCAAAAGTAGATGCACAGCATAGTAAACATGAAGTACTGTAACTGTTAATTAATGTCCCTTTACTTCCATTTACCATTAAAATACTTAAAACCTGGTAGTTCCATCTAATTCAGAGCATAGAATATAAGTAAATATTAATTGTCAAATTAAGAATATTTTTGTAGCCATAAAGAATGATAGATAATAGTGACTGAAAAGCTACAATATTCAGGCTGTCGAAAATCTGTTTTCTAACTATCCACAGGGTCCAGAATCACTGGGACATATGAGAGGAATATGTACAAGAAACAGAGCTGTATTTAATCCTCATGTCTGTGACAGGCAGAGATCGTGAGAGGAATGCTCTTACAAATAAAAGGCACCCATGTTGTTAAGCTTCTCTCCTCACTCCAGGCCAGGTAAATCTCACAAGAGAAATGTGTGTATTCTGAAAGCTCTGGAGATTATATGAAGAACCAGAGAAAGAGCAAAAGCTACACTGACCCAAAAAGACGCAGAGGCAGCCAACAGCACTAATGTTTCTGTGGCTGCAGAGCCGAAGGCAAGTTGTCCTCTTTCATTATAACTGACTGGGATCGGTTCATATAAACTTGGGATGTTCACATACAAAGAGGTTATTGCACGACCTCTGATTCATCGTAACTGTCTGTGCATGTGCCTTAAGCTTGCAGCTCAGGTAACTGGAATTAGATAATTCCTCTCTTTCATTCAGAGCAGAGGGCTAAGCCAATACGAATTACTTCACATTTTTCAGGAGCTAAAAGCATGTATGTAAGATTGTGGTAGATGAGTTGTGCAGGAAATGTTTACCACGTATAAGCTTTTGCTTGTGTTTATGTTTTTAGTTCCTCTTTAGTACTAACTGAGGAATGTTTCTTTTCTTTACAACTTTATGTATGCCAAAAAGGAGGCCTTGGCACATATACTGGGAAGGAATAATCATGGCTGATTGGTGATAGAATGTTTTTTTCAGCTATAGCACAGATGCGGGACAAGACACCACTTCTCCCCCCAAACCTTGCCCTTTTAGTAAAGGTGAATTACTACATATTCAGGCTATGCTCTCACCTGGGGCTCTCATCATCTGGACTTCTCCCTGGTTATGCTCATCTCTGCTTCACTTCAAATCTGGCTTTGCATTCTGCACTCACCGGGTTGATGAAACCTCAACTAACTGTGCCAGGCCGTCTCTTCACTTCTCATCAGCTTCTCCTATTCCACTAAGACACATCAATGCTGCCTCAAATCAGACTGATTTCTGGTGCCAATTATACAGTACATTGATGGCAACCACCTGCCAGTGCAGAGTCTTCTGGTTGATATCTGAGAGACACTGGATGTGAGGGGCTATTCTGTGCTCCAGCTTGGGAGACAGGTCCTACCAGCAGGACTCTGTCACCACTTAAAGTTTCATTAGCTCTGAATCATCAGAATAATATTACTCCACAAAGCAATTTCTAAAAACAGAAGCTCAAAATTTAAGAATATTCTCCCCAGGCTGACTTTATCATTCAAATTTAGCTGCTTTGTGACTTTTTTCACTTCTGAATCTGAATGTGCTGTATAAAACTGGAGAAACTCTTTCACCAGTGTTGCAAAGAAGAGAAGAAAATCCAGAAACAGAAAGCACAAATTTTGCACTTGCACACTCAGAGTGTGAATGTGAAAAGTCCTACCTACATACCAAGAAAATTAATATCTAAAATTAATTGCAACTCAGCCGCATGTGGCTCTAAATGAATAAACTGACCATACAGAAGCTTAAAGAATGCATTTACAAATGCATTCACTTTTTTCCTACCCAGAAATATCTATGAATTTGAGTCGCAATTTGTTCTTTCCAAATCTCTACGCCCAAAAAAAGTTCAAATTATCTTCTTGTAACATATTATAAAGAAAGATTTTCATCATATCATCATTTAAAACTAAACCTAGAAAGACAGAAAGCAGGGCATTCACTGATCTTTTAGCTCTTTATGATTTGTGGGCAAATACACACAAGTATATTACGATGCTTTAATATAATAGAAAATGTAGCTTGAAGATACCTTAAAATAAACCAAACTTGACTGAGTTGGTGAGCTATTGTGATAAAAAATTAACATGTTTGGGAAAGTCTGATTTGCATTACACAGTGCCTGTAATCAAATTACCTTTAAATGTTACGCCATGTCACACTGTGTTTGAGATGTTGCTGTCAGAAATGCATACATATGCTTTGCAGTTTGACTCAACCTGGCTTCCTTTTAAGCGATCATGTATGCCTCTGAACCATTGCAGCCAAACGGTGGTAAAATACAGAGGTTGGCAATTCAATTTCATTCAACCTTTCAAGAAGGAAAGAGCAGATAAGCTTTGCTTGTTCGTGTCAGTGATAATATTCAGCGCAGCCTAAATCTAATTCAATAGGTTTGCTCCCGCTCTCTTGTCATATTGTCATTTCCAAACCCAGTCCCCCGCCACCCCCTCCCCACTCCATTGCAGCAAAACTTTGTGAAGTGCTTAACCCACAGCCACGGCTGCCTCTCTGTGGATGGCACCGTGGTTTAAAACCAGCCCTGGGTTTTGTGCACAGGGACAGGTTGGGCCAGCTCAGGTGGTGGCTGCCGGACACCATCTCTGCTGACCTCATTGCAGCCACAGATGTTTACTGCACTTTTGGCGATCTGCAGAAAGCAGAGCAGTAAAGTAGGCCAGCTTGCAGGAAGGCTGTTACCCACAATTCATGGAAAAATGCTGGATAGTTCCCACTAGGTTGTGGTCGGCTAGGAAACAGCAACTTATTAATCTTGTGTCAGAGGGCCAGCTGCAACCCTGGCAGTTACCATATTTCACCACCAACTCCATGTCTGGACAGCCATTGTCTTTTTTATGAAAAACTCCACAAATCAGCTGCTTTTTTCCTCCCTCTCCGTGCAGAAATGGAGCGCGGGGTCTGAGGTAGCTCTGGTGCATCGTCCACACGGCGGTCAGGTTTGCTAATTCAGAGCAACTGGTTAGTTTCCAACTTTAATGATATTCCCTCAGCATATCACTATGGTTGCCTGGCGACCGGATTTGAGCTAGGCCTCTCATTTGATTCCCACACATCAGACCCTGAAAAGCACTTTTTTTCCTCCCTCTGCTTTTGATTCTGGCTCCTCTGAAACCCTTCCCCCTGCGGTGTCGGTATGGGTGGGCAGCACGGTGGCAGAACAAGGCCAGGGGTGACGGGAGGCCTGGAGGCTCCTGGTCACACATCAAGGCCTGGAAACAAAGCCGCCAGGAGCCCTTCCTGACAAACACAAATTCCCTTCAGAAAAAGCAAATTTGGTCTTCCCTTCATAGCGTGGGTGTCATTTTAAGACTTTCCTTAGACACTTTACTAAATCTGACGCTTTCCATTGTTTTTCAGGCCGTTTCTCACAAAAGGCTTCCTATTATCAACAAGTTGCTATTGGAGTAAGCAAACAGCTTGTGAAGGCCTGAAATAATCTAATAAGCAACGGGCTTGCGTGCTTTATGTACCCATGTCTTTATAGGGTACAAAGTTTGTTTGGATAAATAATTTTCCACTTTAGTTTGCTTAGTTTCAATTAAAGTACCCTTTTAAAATGAATGTTTTTGCTTAGCTCTGTATCCTCCCCCCAGCCATACACACGAACTCATTCTACATAGTATACCCATAAAAACATGTTTCATAAGCTGTTCTAGCCCAAACAAAAGAATTTTTAAAACATTCTCTTTCCTTGTGCAATTACAGGTCTGATCAGTAAGATGGGTACAAGAACTACATTGACTTTCTTATTCTTCTCTTGGCTACAACTGAAAGTCTTCACAAAGTTAAAGGATTGACTTCACTGGAAGCCAGATCAGCTTACACCAGCTTAAGGTTTAGTCCTGAATCTTTAATGTGCTGTGGCAAAAAAACCCTGTTGTTACCTATACAAATGTTTGTTATAGAGTTCTATGAACAAAATGCAGAATTATTTCGGTAACTAAAAAAATACCATGTTAAAATAACATAAGTCAGAGGAGGAAAGAAGAAATGTTATTGGATACATATTTAATGCATAAATAACTTTCTAAGATTATTACTGTGTAAACTGCAGTTAGTTGGGTAATTTACCAAAGGTTTTGCACAAGTTCAAATACAACGTTCTCCTTCTTGTTTGCATGGATTTCAGATCATTCCCTTTACAGCTTGTTGATGGATATGAAAATTTGTAGTTATTTGTTGTAAACCACTACTTAAATGTCTACTAGTGCTGAGCACATTCTTACTAAAGTTAATGGCAATGCACCAACAGCAGGAGTAGCTCAAACTTACTTAGCCTAGACAGTAGACAAATCACCTCATCTTTTGTACTGATTGCAGTCTCATGTTGTTCGGGGATCCTCAAAAATCCCCAACACCTCAAGTTATTTAGTTACAGTAGAACCTTAGTTCATGATTTTTTTTTTCTTTTAAGAAGTTCATACGCCTTGCGTTTGAAGAAAATAAGAATTGTTCAAAAATACCCCAGACAACTGAGAGTTCCTGTTATGTTTTTGGGATTTCCTGATTTTTCATAAAGCTTCCACTCTGCAGGAAGAGACAGAGTTTCTTTGTATACTATCTGGAAATCCTGGCTATCCTTGACGACAGACATTCTGATTTAACTTGCCACTATCACAACCCAGCATAAGACTGTTTTGGGCACAGACTCCCCAAACAATGATCACCTCCTCAGACTAGAGATCTCAGTTGTGATGTGCAGTACCATTTGAATATTGGATGATGAAATAAAAAAAAAAATAGTACAGTGATGTCATGAAACCATGTTAGTTTGTAGGGCAAGAATAATGCAGTGGGATTTCAGAATGTGAGGTTTCTATTTGTCCCTCTGTCCTCAATTGGTCCCCCACTTGTCCGTAACGTGATCTCACTACAACCTATGGAGGACCTTTCACATGATTGTATCACAAGCGACCATCATTCTGCAGTCCAGGCTGAAGATCAGAGCACTGCTGGGCATAACCTTGCCTGCTCTGCAGGGCTAGAAACACCTCGTCCCTATTCACCCTATCCTGGGCTTCCCAATCCTCATGGAATACAGAGCTGTCACCTACAGTTCAACCCATGTCCTAACTAAT
Source organism: Nestor notabilis (assembly GCF_000696875.1). NCBI lineage: Eukaryota > Metazoa > Chordata > Aves > Psittaciformes > Psittacidae > Nestor > Nestor notabilis. The sequence goes on along the minus strand of NW_009942169.1, from coordinate 50,049 downwards.
AACATTTTGGTTACCTGACATCTCAAATGTCTTGCACTCCCTGTAACAATAGTATGCTATGTCATTTGTTGCTTGTTACATCCTCATTTGAGATTCTCAGCTGAGAAGAAACTCAATTCCAGAAATGGTGCTTGCAATTAGAAGTAGTGACACCTTAGAAAACCAATTGAGATAAAAAAGTTGCCAGCTATGAAATATAGGGTATATGTTGCTAGAGCTCCCCAGCCAAGCAGATAAGTCTCAAAAGCTAGTAATGTGTTTGTACTCAGTTCGTCAAATTAATTTTCCAAGGAGCTGAGGGCATACGAACCAAGTTCATTTTATGGTAGACAATGCTGCTAGTGTGAGCCACCTAGATCCTTACTTTTTGCTCAGCAACAACCAAGTCTTCACAAGTTAACAGGTTTAAACTTTTTTTTTTATCAATCATTTGCAATAGCTGTTATCACTGAAGATCCACTACCTGCTGCAACGTTTCTCACTTACTTATTAAGTTGTTAAAGAAGCCGTTCTGTACACTACACTCCTGACATGTTAAAAAAAAGAATGTTTTCAGATTAGTGTTCAACCTTCATTTTTCTTTTCACTGAAAGTTTTAATTAATACATTAAACACATTGTAGCTGTGCAGATGGGTAAAGGAGATATCTATTTATACATTCTATTGATTCAGTTATTCTAATGTTTAGTAGCATTATACTATACATGCAACAAGAACATGGTGCTGTTTGAGAATTTCTTCTATATTGTTGAGTCTAAATTGAAATACACACACAAAATCCCATCTGCAATAATGGGATGTATACCACAATAAATTACCCTCCCCCTCGCACTGGAAGTATTTTCAAGAAAGAAAGGTAAATATTCAACACTGGTTTGCTGCCTGAAGGCAGGCTCTTGGTACACCCTGGAAATAGGATTGCCCTGTAGTTATCTCACATCATTCCAGCTCTGGACAGAGCACCCAGAAGGTGAATTTGCAAACAAGTGCTTTATCTGAAAGCTTATTCTCTCCTATTGCAAGGAACTAGGACATTAGCATCACTTCACTTCTTCACTTTTTTTTTTGTTTTTTTGGCTTGTTTTGTTCTTTTGCTGTAACACAGTACAGTTTTGGCTTTGGGTTTTCAATACAGGTCAGAAGTTCGGTATGGAAAGCATATTTGAGACTGTGGTAATGTGTGCCAAATTTTTCTTATCTGTTATAGTTTCCAGTGAGCACTGAGGACTGGACTTGATAACCTGGGGAAGTTCTTCTATTTTCTGCGATCCTAAATGAAAGGCAGTGAACATGGCTACAGTCAAAGTGCATAAGAGACTGGATAACTATACCGAATTATTACTTTCATTGACTATCCATGGAATCTTTCAGTTGTCCAAAAAGCCTCTAAAGTATAAAAAAAGTTAACTCTTTCTTTTTCTTATAATAAAAATGTAATCAGAATTTTAATACAGAAAAGGATATAATTGGCTTCAGGCTTGCTCTCTCAAAAATAAAAAAGAAAAGTAGTTCTGGGTATATTATCTATTTATGTGTTCTTATTCATGATATATTTAGACTCCCAGATTTTACAAAAACTTTTGTGTCGATGGTGTAATAGGAAATAGAACTGATCAACTATAGAAGGGAAATAGTATGCCCAGCATCAGGCATTCAAAGGGAAGGGACTGGACAAGTAGTACCTCATATTTCTCATATCAGAATTTTTGTGTTTTAGTAAATGAGACAGGTTAAGAAATTCTTTGCCTAAAACATGAGTTTTACTTTGATGTGATTCATTTTAGGTCACAGAAAGTTTGGCCCAATTTCCACTGATTTGGGATCCAACCAATAATGAATCAGAAGCAGCACCAAGAATAGATTTAAGAAGTTCTGACTCACAGGCCACCTCTTTCTCAAAACACCCACTCCCTCCCAATCAGACAGACGTCCCTTGTTTCTAAATAAATGCATTTAGTTACAAAATGGATTTATTTATTTTTAGCAACAATTGCTCATAGTGACAAAATTGTCCATTCAGTTAATGACAAAATATATTCTGTTTCATAAGATCTGCACTCATGCATAAAATTGCCACTCTTATCATAATTAATGTAGAGATTGAAATTAGAAGACATCTAGAGATGCTGATGTGTCACCGTCTGAACACCCCCATTCTCTTCTCTGTTTTACTTTCACCCTTTTAGAACATGATAGGATATCCAAATCCTATGAAGTCACATGCACAAAATAAAATTGCATTCATATTACTTCAAAATGTAAAAAAACAGTTGCCAACATCAACCAAGTACAATTCTGTCACCCTCCTGTGAAGAACTAGTTGTGATAGTCAGCAACATCCCTGAGCCAACAGAACTTGACCTTTTAGTTCACACCGCTGAAGGCTTGCATATCTAGAGCACACTGCTCCCAGGTATCAGCTTTGCTATTACCAACCTGCAGCAGAACATCTGCAAGCAAATGAATAAATCCTGAAATGGTTCCTATTCGTCATACAACCATAGATACCTTGAGTCAGAAATCTTTCTTCTGCATGAGTTGTTAAATTAAGATCTGTAAGTGATGCACAGAATTATATTGAAGGTAAAATTATCTCACTGTGATTTACTTATCTGTATTATTTGAATGGAACACTGCACTGACTGCCCCAATGAGGAACCACCTCTGATGAACAAGCCATGCTGGATAAAATGCATATCAAGTCAAATCACTACATTATATTTGAAAAGAAACTAATCCCAAGGATAAAAGACACTTTCTTTACCTGTCCTACACTCCTTCCTTTTCTCTTGCATCTTCTAGAGTCAGAAAGAAAAATATCTACCTTGGCAAAACCTGTAAAAAAGTTCTGTTGTAAACAATACATGTTTATTTAAAGCACAATCTTATCGTAGTAGAAATGCCATGGAAAAAGCATCCCTTCCTAACTGGCAGCTGCAGAAGGGTTTGGAGTGCCTGGAAAAATCTTGCATGAACTTCCAAATGTGCAGGAAATCTCCTCACTGCCTCTACTCTTTCCTGAAATGTTTCCAAAAGAAAATAACCTTTATACTGCACAGAAGAACTGAAAGCATGTTTAACACTAACAAGAGACTCCCCCTTTATTTTTTTTCTGTTGCAAGCATTGATTCATGGAGAGAGAAAATTACTTGCCCCAAATTTGTGCCAGAGCTTGGCCAGTACCAGGCCTCTCACTGTTCGGTCTCCAGTCCTG